>NC_081180.1:60450497-60580210 GCF_029867415.1 Vicia villosa
AGCCTCCAAATAGACGAGACAATAACATGCCAAATCATAGTAAAATCACCCTTAGACTTATCCCTACCACCTAAAGAGAGGAAAAGTTCAAACAAAAATCTATGACCACAAGGAATAATCACCTATAATCCCAACCACTAGAATATCCAATACTAAAATGACAAAGCTAAGTCACAAGTAATAGAAAAATGGGAAACCGACTCTAACCCCCCCCCCCCACCCCCCCCCACACACAGGACATGAGATCCCATTAGCATCAATAATCAACTCCCTTTTGAACAAGTTCTCCCTAGAAGGGAGTCTATCTTGTAAAAGCTGTCAAGAAAAGACCACCAATTTTGAAGGGCCATAGTTGATCCAAATTAGGGGAGGATTGGGTTCTCAATCAAATAAGAGATAAGAAGATTCATCTGGACATGATAAGTACATGCAATAGAGAAAATACCATCTTTTGTGTATTTCCAACTCCACTTATCTCTATCTTGAGAAAGAGAGGGAGAGAGAGTAGAACCATGACGCACATAAAGAAAATTATCAACTATAAGTAACACGTAAAGAAAGTGAAAAAAGGTTATCCTCTACTAAGGTCCCAAACTAGGTTCTCATTTTTCATCCAGACAATCTCTCTCACCAACTTGATTGGAGAAAATTTGTAAATAGATTAGAAAACTTAATCTTAAGAGGAATAACTCCTATCCAAGGATCTTCCCAAAAAAAGTCTAGAGGCCTGATCCCATTTTCTTAAGAATTTCATTAGCAAACCAATAAGAAGACTTATCCTCTTTAGACTCAAAAGGAGACACATCTTTCCACCAAGAAGAAGTAGACCATAACCTCAAGTTTCTCCCCGGCAATTAGAGAAAACAACTGAGATATCATATCTATCTACAAGGATATCATACCAAAGACCTGGAGCATCTGTAACCAATCTCCATCTCCTTTTCCATTAAGCCAAAATGGCTAAATTAACCAACTGAAGATCTATAACTCCTAACCTCCTTTATATTTGGATTTGTAGACAATATCACACTTGACCTAAGATATCTTAGATTACGCTTTTCCAATTATACTCCTCCGCAAAAGAATCTTCTTTGCATCTTAACAAGTTTCTTTTAAATTGTTACAAACATCTTGAAAAACGACTCGATGACCTATATTTTATAAAATTTGGAAACTTTCCTTGGTGTGTCTGATGGACAAAGTGTATGTGAATTAAATGTTAGTATATTTAATTAATTCTACTAGATATCTTGAATTTCACTTCAATAATTTACCAGGTGCCCCCACGTACGGTAGCCAAACTATACGAATGAGCACACTATGTGGTGCGATGTCGTAACAACAAACTGAACGGTTCATTTTCACTCCCTCACTAGTGACCCAGAACAAGAAAAAAACAAACAACTACGCCACACCAATCGATCCCATGTCCTAATAACACTCTGAATCTCCAAGTCTTCCATTTTCCATTCTCCTCATCATGGAAGCAGTTTCATATCCCATCCCCTCTCTCAATCTCCACACCCACACCAAAACCACCAAAATTCAATCCCCTAATTTCACTTTCCCTCTTCCTCCATCCCCAATTTCAATCAAACCTCTCTATTCTTCCAAACTCCTCATCCTCCATCACCATAAACTCCGTTGCTCCGCCCAATCCACACACAACCACCACCACCATAATCACAATCACACCGATCACAACCATGACCATAACCACAACCATAACCATAACCATAACCATCACCATCATCATCACCATCATAATCATTCACATGACATCGATGACGCTAATCTCACCGGACCTCAAAGAGCGGTTATCACTTTCGCCAAAGCCACCAAATGGATCGACCTAGCAAATATTCTGAGAGAGCATTTGCATCTATGCTGTTTCTCAACCGCTTTATTTGTAGCCGCTGCTATTTGCCCCCACACTTTACCAAAATCACTCATCAAACCCTTCCAAAACTCTCTCATTCTCGTAGCCTTCCCTTTGGTTGGAGTAAGAAACAATCTCTCACTCAATTCAATTCAGTTTCAATTTCAATTCAGTTACTTACTAATATCTGTGTATCAGGTTTCTGCATCACTTGATGCTTTAATTGAAATAAGTAGTGGAAAAGTGAGCATCCATGTGTTAATGGCAATGGCTGCTTTTGCATCAGTATTCATGGGAAACTCTTTGGAAGGAGGGTTACTACTTGCAATGTTTAATCTTGCACATATAGGTAAGTTTCTGTTATTGTTATTCGGGCGAACACTTTATTAGTTTAATAAATTTGGAGATATGCAATGAGTTTGATTGGCTTAATTTGAATGGTGTTTATATGCAGCTGAAGAGTATTTCACTAGTCGTTCAATGGTTGATGTTAGAGAGTTGAAGGATAATAATCCAGAGTTTGCACTTGTTCTTGATACAAAAGATGATAAACTTCCTAATACATCTGATTTGGCGTACAAGAGGGTTCCCGTGCATGATATAATTGTAGGATCATATGTGCTTGTAGGTGCTGGAGAGGTAAGAAGTTTTGAAATTTTAATTGCTTGGGTATAGTTTATTTGCTTCAAATTCTAGAAAGTAAAAACATGATTGCTGGCTTTTTTAAGGCTTTCAAATGGCTAAGCAATATTCTTTTACTGCAATCATTAGCTGGAAATTGTTTCAATTTTTGTTGGCTTGGATATAGTGAACCAGTGGCTTATGTGGTTTGCAACTTTGCTGGTAAAATCAATAATTACAATCCAAAATCTTTTATACAGCAAAATTGTGTCCAAAGATTTTCTCTTAAATTAGAAATATCATTAGAAGAGATTATAATTCAAACACTTTATGGAGATAAGCTTAAAACAACCCAAAACAGGTTCACAAGTGTTTATGTCAGGAGGTTATCTCTCAAATACCAGTCCATACTGGCCATCAATCTTAGGACATTAGGATCTAAATACAAATAGGCATCTATGAAGGATATTCTTTTGGGATATTAATTCTCTGCAACAGCTTTATGACCCAGCCTGCTATAGAGCCATTAGATTAAGAGAGACAATCCATAAAGCCACTGCAGATGATCTATTTTGTTCTTTTTGGCATCTTATATAGTTAGATTATATTTATCTTATCACTGGATCTGAAAACATTGAAGACCAAAAATTAGAAATTTATTTCAGAAAGATTGCTTTCAAGTCTTCTCAAAGTTCAGTGTTATTTCAGAGACTCAAATGTTTTTATTTTTCTATTGTTACTTTAAAAGCATTATTCCATCTCTTTTTTCTCTCCTGAATCTTTTATTGAATATTCTTTTACAATTTCACGCCTTCCCTCTTAAAGAGCAAAAGAAATTAGAATTTCAAGTTTTCTATAGCAGACTATTGAAGTATAATGGGATGGTGTTGTGATTAGTCTGTGCCTGTAGATTGCAAAGTTTTTCAAGGCGGTGCCACCATTACCATTGAGCACTTGACAGGAGAAGTCAAACCTCTGGAGGCCAAAGTTGGAGATAGAGTTCCTGGCGGTGCAAGGAATTTAGATGGGAGAATAATTGTGAAGGTATATCTGAATGTATATTGATGTTTGGCTATTCCAGTCCTTTATGTACTATATTAAATTTCATAGCTATAGCTTTATTTTTACAGTGGAAAAATGTAATAATGTTAGTGGTATGAAGAAGAGGAACCGAAATATTAATGGCGATAATAGTATTTGCGGCTTGTGTCATGTGGTGACTGGTTATGGTGGTAATGGATGATACAGTTGGGAGGAGAAGGTCTAACTGGTGGTGGTGTTAATAGGTGGGAATATAATCAAACAATATCAATGATGTGTCAATGGCTGACTGCATTAAGATGATTAATCTTTGTTACACTTCTGAATCTTAGTTTTTCAATATATTTTATTTTAGGAGGATTACTGTAATGCTTTTGCGTAAACCCTTAGTTCTGAGGTTGATGGTAGTGGTAGGGATGAGTGGACTTGGTGATAGAGTTATTGGTAAGAATGTTTTGACTGGAAATAAATATCTTCATAACATTTTTTTGGTTATTTATTGCCAAGTTTCACATGACATTGGCTGTACCTAAGTTTGAAAGTTTTGTTTTCATTGATGAAGATTGAAAACTAAGGTGATGAGTGAAGTTCTAAATGTGTGTAAGGATAAGTTGCTAGAGACTGTGACACTAGGTTGCCAGTTCTAGATTGTCAGTGATGGTGCTTTCTTGTTCAACATTTCAACATGTTTCTGATAGGTGCTTATCTTGTTTACAGTGCGATTTTGTTGGGAACTTACTGCAAAGTACAAAATTATTTCATCACAGGTAACAAAGACATGGAAGGAATCAACTCTAAGCAGAATTGTGCAGTTGACTGAAGAAGCTCAGTTGAATAAACCTAAACTTCAAAGGTGGCTGGATGAATTTGGTGAACGTTACAGCAAAGTTGTTGTGGTCTTATCAATTGCTATTGCTGTTCTTGGACCACTTGTATTTAAGTGGCCATTCATCAGTACACCAGGTACTTAAATTCTTTTAACCTAGCAGTGTTGTATAATATGATTTATTAATTTTGAAAATTTTAAACTAATCATTTATGGGATCATATATGTCAATCAATTCCTTCTGTTAATAATCATTTACCGGAAATGTGGAATTAAATTAGAAAAAAATGTATACCGAGCTTTTTACTGGCAGAGATTTCCCTCTGCTAAGATTGTAATCACAAAGGAAATGCAGGAGAAAAAAAAAGAATTACATAGGAAATTCTGTAGAGTGCAGAATATCTCATTGCTACCCAAAACCTCACCATTTCTCAATTCTTTACCATACCTTTCTAACCATTCTCCCCGACAATATCGTCCCACTTTCTTGTGTCCCTGAATCGCTCTACTTATTCCTCCCCCCATTCATATTGCACCAGCTGTTGAGGCTGTCAACAACCCCTCTTGTCCTTTACTTTGCTCGTCTGCTCTGAGGACTGAGGACAGACCCTGCAATTCTCCCCTTATGCCTCCTTGCATGCATGAATGCATACAGTCGTTTCTGCTCCTTCAGGACATTTGGGCATAGCTCTTGTTTCTTCATCCTTGTACTTGGGCAAGGGTTGTTTACGTATGGAGTTCATTAATAATATACTAAAGTCATTATCACTTCCAGTCTTTCATTACCTCCCAGCTGAACTCTGGATTACCACAATTTTTTTCCGGGGAAACTGGAGGGTTAAGACCACGCACAGAAAGTCACTATCACCAACTTTATAAAGTGCTCACTGCCTCTGTCGTATATCTATATATGACTTAAACATTCATATTCCTGCTTATTTAGTCTCCGTTGGTGCAGCTTGCAGAGGTTCAATTTACAGAGCTTTAGGGCTCATGGTTGCAGCATCACCATGTGCCTTGGCTGTGGCTCCGCTGGCATATGCCATAGCAATCAGCTCCTGTGCAAAAAAGGTATTAGTTACCTACTCGGGAGTATCTAAATACACACTAACTGAATATATTTACATTTTTAACATTATATACTAATTGTCTCTTCAAATATTTTTGTGGCCCTTTAGCTAGAAGGAAGTGGTATCCTAGTGTTTCAGTTTTGAAGTATTTTCCCCATAAATACAATTGTGTTCTTCATTTTGTATTCCGCATTATATTTTCAACAATCATAATCCTGCATCTTTTTAAAGTCCTGCTTATATTTAATGGACGCTTCATGGTTTGTTTGAGGAAAGGAAATGAAGAGGAAATAAACAGAACTTGCTCAAAAAGTTTCCCCTTCAAATGTAGGAAGAGAAAAGATAGGGAGGAAGAAAAATATTGCTTTGGGCAAATTCGCCCACACAATCTGCACAAGAGTTTATTTTTATTGAAAAAATAATTAATAATCCTGACAAGATAATCGGCTATTCTTGATCATTTAGTTATATTTGGAGAAAAGACAAAAAATTATGCATTTGTATCTGTGGGGAAGAAACATCAATTAACATGAATAGATTCGTTCTTTTCTCTTACCAGCATCCAAGCATATATTTTCTTCTTCTTTTTCTCTTTCCATTTTATTTTCCTTTCATTTCCATTGCCTCGTTTTCTTTCTGCATCCAAACAAAGTATAAGTAACAGTTTTAACCAAGTGTAAATTTGGAAATTGATCAGGTTTGTGAATGAAGAAAAACCAAGTCATACTATAGATACTAGTATTACAGTATTACACATGCTTGATGCTTCGAATGGGAAAACCAGAATCATCATAAATATGGTGAAACTAATTTTTTACTGATTTACTAAAGATTCCTGATTGGTTCAATCAATAAGCTGAACTGAAGGCTATGATTTGATTATCTTTTTTTTTTTTTACTTCATTCAAGTCTTTCTGAACTTTGTGTTTGTTGGTCTAAAGTGAAGTAGAATTATATTCAAAATTTTCCAATTTTTTAGCATGAATATACCTTTATTTATGGGTGTGACAGTTACCTCAGTTTGCAGGGCATATTACTCAAAGGTGGACATGTTCTGGACGCGCTAGCTTCATGCCATACCATTGCATTTGATAAAACAGGGACATTAACTACTGGTGGACTTATATTCAAGGCAGTTGAGCCCATTTATGGTCATCAAATTAGAAGAAAGGAATCGAACATTTCTTCCTGCTGCATTCCCACCTGTGAAAAGGAAGCTCTTGCTGTTGCTGCAGCTATGGAAAAGGGCACTACTCACCCCATTGGAAGGTATCATTTTGAACAGAATATTTTTGTTGCCTTTGAACCCGCGTTGAACAAGTAACAACTGCAGTTGTCATTGGTTCTTTGCATCATTCATTTATTTCTTGAAGAAGAGTAGAAGTGTATTTATTTTCTTTCATTTGTGTGTTTCTCAATTTGGTTTTGGACTATATTGGGTTAACAATTCATTGTGAGAGTGGCTTGCAAGTATATATATTATGAACTATTCAGTTCAGTCTTGAATGTTCAGTTATGCCATTTCAAATGTATAAATATAGCATGATCTGGAACATAATGATCTCTTCTCAGTCTTTACAGTTTTTTTTTTTTCTGTTAAATGATTTGCAGGGCTGTTGTTGACCATAGTGAAGGGAAAGACCTCCCTTCTGTTTGTGTTGAAAATTTTGAATACTTTCCTGGTAGAGGCCTTACTGCCACTGTTAACAGCATTGAGGTTGGTACCTGGCTATTGCATGCATTGCTCAACCCGTTACTCAAAAATTCATTTTGCTCGACAAATCCGAGCATTATAGTAGGACTACCATGCATTGTCAGTATCTCTAGCTGCTACTATTGCATATATTTCGTTTATGGTGTGTTTGCAAGTTGGTTTTTAGAGGATTTTGGAGGGTCAAGTTTATATTTTGAAAGATATTTGATATTCAGAAAAAGTAAAAGAACAACATGATATTATATGCTCAGATATCATTATCTTTCAAAAAATAATTAAATATCAAATATATATATATTAAAATATAGACTTAGCCATCCAAAGTTTCCACCCCTACAAAATCCAACTCGCTAACACACTCTTGAGATTCCCATTTTTTCATTGTACGCTTTTAAAAACGTGTCATCGTTATTTTGCATTGTTTTGTTTTCTTTATATACTTAAACAAATGCCAGTGCTACCTATATATGTTATGATGGGGCCTGTGAAGTATTCAGCAGTAAGCTTGACTTATATTGTATGCATATTTTATTATCATATAGTTTATTTGGGAATTACAAATAAAATGACTCAAATTGGTTTTTATTTTGTTATAGTCAGCAACTGGAGGTGCTAATCTATTGAAAGCATCCCTTGGGTCTATAGATTTCATCACTTCATTTTGTCAATCTGAAGATGAATCAAAAAAGATCAAGGAAGCTATTAATTCATCTCCTTATGGCAGTGAATTTGTTCATGCTGCCCTTTCAATTAATAAAAAGGTAGTGTACTGTTAGATACTCTTTGGTTTTGTTTGGGAGTTTAGGAGGAAGGGGAAGGGAAGAATTTGAGAAAATGAAAGGCTGAAGTGGAAAGAATTGAGGGTTTTGGGAAGGGAGGGTTTTGAGGGCCATAATATGGGGGAACTCAAAAATTGTATTGGAGAAGGATTTGGAGGGTTTTGGAAAGCTTTGATAAATTATCCAAATTCAATTTATGCTGTTATGATTATCAAAATATTTAAAATATATTAATCACAAGCAAAGCAATGTTTTTCAATTTACTTTGGTCCTTTTTCTCCTCCTCTTCCCAAACAAAACACATTAAATCTCACTAAACATGATTTGCTACCATTTTTTTGTTGTTGTTAATTAACAGTTTCCGCATAGACCTTACTGGACTAACCACTTGATGCAGGTCACTTTGATTCACCTGGAGGATAGGCCTCGTCCAGGGGTTTTTGATGTTATTCAAGAATTGCAAGATGAAGCAAAGCTCCGCGTGATGATGTTAACTGGTGATCATGAATATAGCGCAAGGAGAGTTGCAAGTGCTGTGGGTATCAATGAGTTTCACTGCAACCTAAAGCCTGAAGATAAGCTGAGCCATGTAAAGGATATCTCAAGAGAAATGGGTGAGTTCCTTGATATAAATTAAAGGTTTTTGAAAGCCTGGAGTATTTAATTTACATTAACTTACCCGGACTATAGGTTTTTGAAAATCTCATATTTCATTACTTGTAATAAATACACTATTCGTAGTGACACACTATTGGTTCGTTTCAGTATAGGTTTCATGCAGTGATGCGTACTCACTCCTCCAAAATAGAATTTAGATTGTTCTTCTAACTTGGTTGGCTATGTTGTCTTATTTTTGCGATGAGACTGTTTTCTTAACCAGGCTCCTAAATAATAATGTCTAAATTGAATTATGTCTTTGATAGAAACTTGTATCTATGGTGAATGAATTAAAGAAAAGAAAACAGAAATATAGAACAATTCTCTGCAGAGTTTGTCTAGAACAGCAGTTTATATTATTAATAAAGAATTAATACAGTAGTGCATTAGAGAATGTTTAGAGAGACAATGATAGAATAGATATAAAGCAATTCCTATCCAAGGAATTCGAGAGTCTTGGTCTCTCCCTCCCAAACCATTCAAAAACCACCCATGATCAGTTTCTCCTATCTTTTCCCTATTTATTCCTAAAATTAAATAATATCAGTCATAATAACTTCTCATAAGGGGGAGGCTTAGTCTCTCCCTGCCATTAGAAGAAATCTAACAGTATTTATACAGTTTTGTGCTTGATGCTGTTGTTTTTACTTCTGTGACAGGGGGAGGCTTAATTATGGTTGGTGAAGGCATTAATGATGCCCCAGCACTTGCTGCTGCAACTGTTGGGATTGTGCTTGCTCATCGTGCTAGTGCAACTGCTATAGCTGTTGCAGATGTGCTGTTGCTTCGAGAAAATATTTCTGCAGTACCATTTTGTATTGCCAAATCCCGCCAAACAACTTCACTGGTACAGTAATATCATTTGTTAGGATACATAATTTCTTCACCAATTAGTTGTTGTTTCCTCACATGTCATTGAACATGCAGATTAAGCAAAACGTGGCTCTGGCATTGTCTAGCATATTTGTGGCTTCCCTTCCGTCAGTTTTGGGATTTCTGCCATTGTGGATAACGGTATGAAATTCTATCTGATTTAATGCTCAATCCTGTTGCAATTTGTCAGGCATGTTTTATTGACCTTGTAAACAGAATGAATGTGATATGCTGCAAAACATTTGTTTTCTTTAGAAATTATGGCACCATGTAAGTGAATGGTAAGACACGTTTTCTGGTGATCATTTTAGAAATTGATTCAAGGTTGTCTTTTCCCCCTCTCCTTTTTTCTATTTTCACTCCAAATGAAATTTGAAGATTTTTACATGCCAATTTTCCATAACACGGTAGAAAAATATACAAATTATTTAACTTCTGCCCCTAGTTAAGTATTTTTTTCTTTAGCTTCCTCAATAAAAATCATCAACCTCTGGCTGGTTGCTTCTGTAGGCCTTCTAATTAATATTTAACATGCATGCAGGTTCTCTTACATGAAGGTGGAACCCTGCTTGTTTGTCTAAATTCCATACGTGCTTTAAATGAACCATCCTGGTCCTGGAAGCATGATATTTTACAGCTGATTGGCGAGGTTAAATCTAGACTACTGTCGGCTTAGGACAAATATAACAGGCTCAAGCAGTATTACAACTGCAAATTTGTGATATAGTGTTGTTTGAAAGTAGAAAAAATAGTGTATTGCTGTTGCAATTAATATTGTTTATCGAGAAGAAAATGTCAATACCCCTGTATAGACTCCAGTCTTCTTTTCCTGATGTATAATAGCATGGTATATCTGTAGGCATCTTTTTAGTTCCAAAGAATTGAAGTTTGCCTATTAGTTTAGGCTTGCTTCCCCTTATTTAACCCCTATTTTGCCTTTGAAATGGGATAATGATCGGGGGCCATATATTTTAATATCTATTGTTCACCATTGAGTAAAATATTTAATTTTTATTTTAAATATTCAATTAATAAATAACTTAATTATAGAGTGAATCATTTTTTCTTTATCCATATATTTTCATCCATTCCATGTAGCCATTGGTACATTACAGGTACGGGGCAAAACGAGTTCGGTCCATGCAATTTTTTACTGTGTGGGGCTAAGATTTTAGGTTTGTTACTTTCAATAAATCTGCCTTGTTCTGTTTTTTTTTTCTAAACTTTTGTGAATATGGACATTTACATAAAATTTTACTTTTTTAGACTTAAAAGGTGCAAATTCCGTGGATATTTTCCGCCCACCCTCATTTTTTTGGAAGGCAAACCAAAGTTTTAAGCCTGCGTCCTTAATTATGCCTGTCTCACCCCTCCTCTCTTCCGTTCTTTTTTGGATTTTTGCAGATGGACATGCTTGTTTGTCAACCCTAATTACAAGGAAAGCACATAGCTATTCATATAAGAAGTAAAGGTATTAATGGAACTTATTCATAAAGAAATTTCTCTTCTCACTTTCTTCGTTCAATTATGGAACTCATTCATAAAGAAACTTCTCTTCTCACTTTCATCGCTCAATTGGAGAGAAAAAAGAAAGTGGTAGGGTTCACCATTATTTAATCTCGCTTCCCTATTTCATTGATGTCCCAAACAGAAAAAAAAAAAAAAAAGGAGTATATCTCTTTAAAATTTGAAATATATTTTCAGACGTATTAAAATGTACACACCTCAGAATTTTGTGAAAGAGTCATCATCAATTTGCTAAAAAATTGTTTGAAAGTATATTTCTAGACTATTTTTTATTTTGGACTAAATTTAGAAGTTTACTTCCGACAAAGAGGATGGATGCAAAAGGCAAGTAGAGAGTTTGTTGGCTGAAATGTTTGTTGGAAGACCAATTATGCCTTAAATGTTTATTGGAAGACCAATTTGTCTTTGTTTATTGCTTTTCATTATATAAGTGCAAAAGGTTTGAAAAGAGGGCAACTATCTTAAAGAAGTGCAAGCAATTTTAGCACATCAATGAACCAAAGTGTACTTCTGGAAGTATACATACTTTCAGATTTAGTATGAAAATTTACTTTCAGATTATTATCCCTTTTTTTTTCTTAAATGGAATGATGACTCACTTACAAATTGTTATGGTGTATTTTGAAAGCGTAGGCTTTTGAAAAGATACTCGTGAATTTTTTAAATAGATAACTCTTCGCCATTGAAAATAGGGTCTTGGCGTCTTGATAACGAGTGTCCTCAGAGCATTCTTTAAGCATACTAAATAAAAAAAAAAAAATTTTATAAAAGTTATGATTTCAATTTCCAATGCATTTTCAATGTATTGATTACACACATTTTTAAAAAAACTTGCCACTTTAATCATTTAAAAAGTGCCCCAAAGACACTGCTTAGCATTTCTCTTTAAAATAATACACTCTAAAAAAAAAATACTCTTTCCATTGGATCCAAATTCTTCATTAGTAGTATTTTTATCATAATACTCTTAAATTTTAATGTTTTGACGAATAATACCAAATTTAATATTGCATTTTTTTAAAAATCGGTGTAAAATCTAAGTTTTATATTGGATTTTAAAAAAATTAATAAAAAAACTTTGATACTATTACAATTTTTTTCTTAAATTGGTATAAAAGCATTTTTTATATTGGATTTTTTATACATGATTTATAAAAAAATTAGATAATATTAACTTCGTTTTTTATTGGCATATACTATCATTTTTTTAAAAAAAAAAAATCTAAAAATTTACATAGTTTTATCGGATTTTTTGTATCTTAATAATTTTTTAAAAAAAAATAAAATTAAAAAATTAACATTATTTTACAGAATTTTTTTATTGACATACCAGATTTTTTGCGAGAAAAAAATTTCGACAATTTATTAATAAAAGAAATGAGAGATACATTTTTGGTATTACAAACAATTGAGAGAGTATCCAGCATAACTCAAGGGATAGAAATTAAAATTCTCATAGAGCTCTTCATTATGTAACCCAACTTGTTTGCAAAGAGCACAGCAAAATTTGGTAGAATAATTTGCCTAATGTAATAATCAATCGGGTGGAAAAATACTTAATTAATATATACAATAGAATTTTTGTCATAATAAAAAGGGATTTAATTATTGAAATAAGCAATCATAAAGGTGTGTAAGAGGATTAAAAAATCGATTAAATCAAAAATTTAAATCAAACTAAATTGAAAAAAGCTAATTTTTTCTAATTTAATTTAGAATTGAATCGAATCGATAAAATTAGAGATAATTTGATATTATAGTTTTAAGAAATTGTCAAATTGGTGAACTGATACGATGAGTCGATGACCCCGTAATTATTCAATTTCTGTTCTAATATTTATAAGTGTATGTTTGATATCAAGTGAGTTTGACAAAGTCAGTGTGATTTTATTGAAGATCCAAAAGGTAACTTTTGTTGAAAATTCAGTGACTTGTTATGATTCTGTTAAACTCATTATTAATTAAAACATGAATGTTTACTATTACTTCTTTGCTTTTCCTACCCTGTATTTTATCTTGTGTTCATGTATAATGAAAAGCACATCCTTCTCTAGAAATTGTTTATTTAAATCTCTGTAAGGATGGATGGATTTAACTTGCAAACTTAATTAAGGTGACATCAATAAGAATTAGTTTAGCTACAAAGAAAATTCTCTTTTAAGCCAATAATGATTATTGCATGATTTTTATCTCACTCTCAATGATCTATTACTTCAGCAAATTTCCATTATAAATAAGTTTTGTGAATTGTAAATACAAGTGAAAGTTCAACATGGATTCGTTAAATTTTCTCTGCATTTGGATTCAAGTGCTAAAGCTATATAATAAACTGATGAAAGCTTATGCCAGAAGTGCTCTAGATAGAATAAATGCAGATTCAAGATTCAAGTGTTTAGTTGTTTATATTTTTGGACTAATTATTTTTATTTTGTGTCTATGTTGTCAAATCTTCATTTGTTTGCTCTTGATAAAGTTTTATTTTATGCTTTAAAAAACTACTTGTTTTAGTGCTTTGTTAAAGTTTATTTGTTTCACACGTTCTTACCAAATACTTTTGTTATAGGTAATGGAAAAATTGAGTCAAATGATAAGTGAAAGTGTCATAGGAAGCAACACACAACAAGCTGATTCTTCTACAATAAGTGTCAACTTTTGTATGTGATATTAAAATTATTTCATGATAAAATGGAAATCATGTCAATACTTTGTATAGATTAAGTATAATTCGTAAGTTGTTTGAAAAGTCGAACATAAAATAGATGATATAAAATGTATTATTTGTAAAAAGAAAATACACTAAAACACTCGATAGGGAGAATACACATGTGCATATAATGTTTGGGGAAAAATGTTGTAAACCAATCAATTGAGCCCAATTGAATCAAACTGGTTAGTATGGTTCGGTCCTGTTGTAAATGTGCCTTAAAATCTTTGTTGATGAAGAGAAAGAAAACATATTTTGGAGATTGCATTTACCGCGAAAATCGGACGAAAAGTCAAAAAATAGAAATCGGGGAAAAAACGGTCAGTGAATAGCGTCGTTCGTATGGATGAATAGTATCATTCGTGCGATGAATAGTGATTTTGGGTTTTCGGGCTTTTTCGACAGTTTCTCGTTTTGCATGTTTTCGGCTCTTTCGGTTCAGTCCATGAATCCATGTATAATTGGATTGTGATCTTGGGCTTTGTTTGTTGGGTATATATATATATATATATATATATATATATATATATATATATATATATATATATATATATATATATATATATATATATTATATGCTTGTAGGTGTGACAATCTTAGAGCTTACAACAACAAGGGAGAGCAAAGGTTTAAATGCATAAAATAGGGTTTTGGTTATTCTTAAGGGAAACCTTAGAAAGGCAAGGGGTTTTGAGAAATCTTTGGAGTTATCTGGGGAATTGGGAAACACTTGTTTACACCTTGGGTTTAGGTTATTCATATATTGAAGGTTGAAGAGGTTGGGAAACACTTTGGTAGAAAATAAGGTTAATTTTTAGGCGCCTTCAGGTTGTTCTTGGGAACGTGAAGGCAAAAGATATTTTCTTGTAACTCATCTGTAATATCTTGAAACAAATTTCTGAGTATAGTGAATTGGAGAGTTGCTCTCTCCCTAGAGTAGATCGTTTGATCAAACTGGGTAGACAAACCTTCGTATTTTTTTCGCCTTATTCTGTTATATTATCTGTGTACAAATTATTATTGTTGTAGACCATTTATTTTGGTTGCTACTGTTCTTTTCCTCCCAAATTGATATTGAATTTTTTCGTAATTTCAATAAGATTCACAACAGGTTCTATTTTTAAAAAAGACTAAAAATATAACTAAACCAAACCGATAGAGATATCATTGGTTCATACATTTTTTAATCAAAATTCGGTCTAAATCGAATAGATCACACCCCTAATCATTCAATAAGAAACCATCAACTTATTTTATAACTGTTTTTTATAATACCTTATCACACACTACATTCTTTTTTTATATTCACGAGGGCCTAAACCCGAAACCAAAGTTTTAAATCCAGAACGTTTTAGTCGGTCGGACCGGTTAAACCGTGAATTGGAGGATAGAGCGGTCCGGTAAAATCATCGGACCATTGTTGCAAACGACCCGATGAAAATCAGTGTGATCCGGCGGATTCACAGGATAGACCAGTGATCCGGTAGATTTCTTGATCTGGTGGTTTGATCCCCTATTTTTACTTTCTTAAGTTTTGGTGTCTCTGCTTTAGAATCTAATTTTGTTTATATTTATAATTATGTTAATTATTTATAATAACTAAATAATATTAAAATTATAAAAATGAAATTTTGTCAAATTTTAAGAATCAGACTTGGTAACATTTCAAAATTATTAGGATTATAGTTTTAACAACTGCTCTGAATCTCTTTAATGTTTAATTTGATTAAAGAGAAAAAAAAATTATATATTATATAATTACAATATTACAATTCTCATTATATTTATTTACTATTTATTATTTATTAGTACAATATAATAATATAATAAATTTAAAATGTTAAAAAATTAATTATAAGATATAATAATACTTTAAACTAATAAAAGGTTTGAAAAAAAGTCATGTTATATTAGAAAAATAAAAATATATTTTCACATTATTAGAATTCATGCGCTCCGACCGGCGACTCACTAGTCTGATCATTAACTTTGTGACCCAATAGCTTGACCGAGTCGATGATCAATATGGATTTTAAAACATTGCCCAAAACAAAGAGAATTACAACGAAATTGCACGAGGGATAGTATTACCCAATAAACCAAAAAGCAACAAGTTACTTATGCTACTAAGACAAACATGAAAATAAATAATCCTAGTATCCACTCAGCAACCATACTTGGCTAAAACATCCACACATTAATTTGCTTCACGGTAGGAGTGATGAATAATAACTTCCCGATTTAAAGCTAGAAAACGATGAATCTTCTCAACAAGAGACCTTTATTTCCAAATCCTATTTCCAGGTGACTTAATATCTTGCACAATAACAAGATAATTAACATGCAACTCTATGTATCGAAATTGAAATCTTTTAGCATACATGAGCCCTTCCAACACTCCCCATAGTTCCATAAAATAATCACTTCATATACCAATATTCTTAATGAAGCCTCCTAACCCACTTGCCATCACTTCCTCTTGCGATTCCACCACAACCAATATGACCACCATCTCTATAAGATCCATTTGTATTTAATTTTGCCCAGTCCACTAGAGGAGCTAGCCTTCCAACTCACTAACACCACCTATTGATGTCCTATTTGTTGGTGTTATCAAATATTAAAGATCAAAATGATACAGGTGAAGAAGAGAGAGTGCAAAGAGAATAAAGTAAAAAGATTATTGGAAAGTTTTTTTTTAACCTTTTATTGATTGATTGATTAATGAATATGTAACACCCCAAATCTACCCCGCAATTAACAGGAAATATCTGAGTACAAAATTTCAAAGCAAATAGAACATAACGATTAGGAGCGTCACATTTTAAACAAAAAAAAATCACATACGTATATCATGCTCATTTACTTAGATACATAACACACCTATGGGAGAACAATATCGAAATCGTTAATCATTGTCAGCCAATAAGTACTCGCATCGCAGCGGAAAATCACATGTCAGCAACAATACAACTCATAATATCATGGCCAAACACGGCATAATACATCTAACAAGTCTCATCACAGTATAAGGATAAAGTTTAACAAGGATAAACAACAAGAAACAAAACATAAACAAGTAATCCAACGTCCCACGAGTGCTATGTATCAGAGCATCGACACACACCGACTCGAGCTATAGGTACACGACTACTCCGCGTCATTACCTGCACGTTACCAACGAAGGGTAACATTCAAACATAAGGGATGAGATATCATTCATTATAAAGGAGCGTATGATAATATTCAAAGCAGAAAAATAATCATACATTTGGTCACCACTTCCCATCACATAACATGTATCATAATTAACAACATTCATTGAGTCACCAACAATATTCACATCAAGTTCAATGAGACATACATAGTCAATTATCACATATAATCAATGGAATAATTAGCACTCCATCACCAATTAGCATTCACATTATGCACACACAAATATCCAATTATGACTCTTATGCGACTCTACTTATGCAACTCGAACAATGCAAATGCATGTGGTACCATTGGAGTAAACTCCCGTCTCAAACATTGCCATTGGGCCATCGTCGTTGCCATCTTGCAGGCTAATAGTCGTTGACATCTTTCAGGCTAATAGTTGTTGCCATTCTCAGGCTAAAAGACATTTATGCAATGGATACGCCACATGACATACATCTACAAATCACATTCACATCATGCAACAACATCATCCAAACATCGTCTAAACATCATTACTTTTGTAGTAATTCATCACCTCACAACCACGTCGTTATGTTGTACCATCATACAACAATGATTCATCTCACAACAACATATACATCATATAACAATCCAATTCGAGAAAGATTCAAAAGAGTTTCCAAAGTTAATCAAAGCATATACCACTGAAATACAACCATTAAAGCTTCACATAGGTTCAAACGGTACTTAGAAAGGACTCACGGTTCAAAAGATACGTTATTTTAAAGTTGGAACAAAATTTGTGAAACAGGGTCCGCTTAGCGAAGGGGTCCAGAAGCGAACTACAAACAAGGTCCGCTTAGCGGAGCACTAGAGACCCGAGATATAAGTGAAACGTAAAGCAAGTTCCGCTTAGCGGAGGCGCGATTTTGCAAAAATTCAGTAACAGTATCAGACCTGCATAGTCCCCCTCCCTTCACCCACAACTCATTCTAAACATCAATTAACCAGACATAAGCACGAAATCTATCATCATCCATCACTACATATTAATTAAAACAGATTTCAAATCATAAATTCATGCATTGTGTTCATAAACCTTAACATCTCTACACACAACTTCCATGGATACAAACATATAATCAAATCCCACCCAAAACATCATCATACATCCCTTTAGCATGAAAGAATCCCACCCTTACCTTAGGTTTTGGATTGAAGACAACTCTAACTTCAATATTGAGATTCCCCTCTTTCTCTTCACTCTTCTCTTCTCTTCTTTCACAACTTTGTCAAAATGAGCTTCTAAGTCTAAAACCCCTAAAACCCTTGTTTTGTTTAACTTACTATCTTTCTCATTACTAATGGGCCTTAAATCGCACCCTACGCTTACTAATGCTACCTTAAGCCCAATAACTCTCCTAATTTATTAACTTATACTACCTCTGTTCCTTTTTATAAGAGACAAGTCATTTTTTAGGTTCATTGAATAATTAATGTATTTGGTCTCTTTATAGACTAGATACATTGATTATTCAATGAATCTAAAAAGTGAATTTTCTCTTATAAAAAGGAACGGAGGTAGTATTATTTACTATAAAACCCCATAAATAACACCAATATCGCATAAACACTTAATTAACACATAATTAGTAAAACAAAACACATATCATAACACGACATAATTAAATAAAACACGTAAACTAAAAACGGGCGTTACAGAATACACAATTTATTACAATATTTATAGCTAATTAACCACCTCTAAAATAATTTGTAGCTAACTTTTTCCTCTATTCTATCTCAATTTGAATTAATACAGAATAGTCTCCCTTAATTAAAACTCTCAAACAAGTTCTATAACTTTAAGGCATAATACTGCATATCTTAATCAAATGCTACCGCTCCTAATTTTGTGTTCTGTTCATAGAATTGTTCTCCCTTTACAGATTTTATAAAAAATGTCAACAATTTTATCCTTAGTTAGACAATATCTCATAGATAACTTCCCTTTGTTCACTTGTTCCATTATATAGAGGAATCTTGTTTTAATATGCTCGGACCTACCATGAGAGACATGATTCTTTGCAAGGTTTATAAAAAATTTATTCTCAATAAGAAGCTTTATTGGTTCTTGACACACTGCAAGTGTACGACAATATTAAAGTATTAAAAATATCGTTTAGAGAGACCAAAAATCAAATTACTGAGTTATATTGTTTTGGTGTTTAGCTAAGACGATTGTTTAGGTTGGTTTGTTTTGAGAATAATTAAAATTGATTTTTTACAGTTTATAAATTGGGATCCGAGACTAAGATTCCGGTCCTAGATATACTGGTGCAAATTCTGATTCTAGTTTATCACGAGAAAATTACTTGTAGAAATAAATAGAAATTATTGCTAATGCCTACTTTCGTCAGCGCATTACTGTGTTCTACACTAACAAGTTATCTGTTTTTGCAGTGTACCTCATTCGTTTAGAAACCTTTTAAAACACGACTATTAAAATCGGCAGATCTTTTCTCAGTTGACTTTGAGACACTCTCGTCGGCTCGGATTCAACTGTCCTAAATTTCTATGTTGGGCATTAACGATACCCTTTTAGCATATAGTTGATGCCTAAATCATTCCTACTTTTATAGTGAACTTAATCTTTCAAAACAAAAAATTAGAACAAATGGAAGTTTCTCGTTATTAAACATTCATAAAGGAACTTACATCTCATGCAAATTCTTAACTTTATTTATTATGAAAAAAAGTAATTTGTAGAAAATAGGAAGTGAATAACACTTACTTTCGTCAGCGTGTTATTGTGTTCTAAACCAACACACTACCTAATTTTGTCAACATAGTTTGTTTGTTTAGGATCTGTTTCTAACCACAACTATTTGAACATGAAACTTTCCCAATTGAGTTTGAGACACTTTTGTCGTCCTCAAGCTCATCTGTTTGGTAATTCTAGTTTAGATACCAATTCACTCCCTTTTAGTATGTGATCGATATCTAAGGCATTCCTACTTTCTTAGAGAAATTGTGCGTTTAAAGCAAAAATCTAAAATAAGTGATATATTTTTTTCGTAACAAATATTGTTAAGAATCTACACGAGTTCTATCATTGGACACTCTTCATGATCCTAAATCCTAAAAAGATCTACTCAGACATTATTGTGATTAAATTTTATACAACAACATGCAACACAAGCATATTCATAAAGTAAAATTGGAATTAAAAACCCAAAATGCAGTGTATTATGATACAAAAGATGCTCCAAGGATACTTCAACAATGGTACAACAACAACACTTGCAAAATGTAAAAACACAGAAAAATAACAAAGTACAAAAGTAGGTTAATATTTAGAAAATGACTGTGTTTTTCTCAATGTTTTATAACTTTATAGAGGCCTTAATTCATAAAGAATGACTTAAATTCGTGTAAATGAGGCATTGGTGATGAAGAGAAATTTCTGAAACACTCAAAAATTGAAGGGGCATAAAAACAACAGATGTAAAAATGGAAAGTTCAGGTCGGCTTCTGGTGCACTACTACTAGTAACGACCATTAATGGCAGGTGGTAATGCCTGTTACTGCCAATAATAGCCATTACAGGAAGGTGGTAATGCTGTTTATTTTTATGTATTAAGGTTCCATTACGGCTAGTAACGGTCATTATGGTCTGACCTAGGCTCTGATTTTTGTACTAGAGACCATTATCTTAAGCAATCTTTACACATTTGGCTCAGTTTTGGCTCCATTTTGACATGGTTCGTTCTTTTTACCTGAAATCTAGAGAAAACACAATTTCGAAAGTAAAAACTCACTAAAATCAAGGTCCAACTACTTTAAAACTTTGAATAAGACACACTAAAAAAAGGTAAAGAATACCATTGATCATTTTTTAAATATTTACTCCAAGTTCATATAACACTGATTCAATCCAAGCAGCTTGACAAGCAGTTAAACATCCAACTATGTATTCCTCTGCATAGATAGAAAGAGCTACAACAGGTTGCTTCTTAGAGATCCATAAGATTGGAGCTCCTTGAAACTTATAAATATAAATTGTGGTACTCCTCTTATCCAATCTATCACCACGCATATCTAAATCAGAAAATCCTATCACTTTATCCTTGCTTCCATATGGAAAGTATACATCATTATTCAAAGTACCTTTGATTTATTTCAACCCTATTTTACCCGCTAGCAGATGGGACTTCTTCGGATCATTCATGAATCAACTTAGAACTCCCACAACAAAGTTGATATCTAGTTTACTATTACATATATATATGTATATATATATATATATATATATATATATATATATATATATATATATATATATATATATATATATTAGTGATCCAATCATTTGTTTATACATAATGACATCTACCTTTTATTCATTGTCCAGCCCTTCCAATTTCAGACTTGTTTCATCAGGAGTCACAACAATATTGCATTCCAACATGTTGAATCTTTTCAGCTAGTAGCATATTTGGCTTGATGCAAAATTAATCCATCTTCATTGTACATAAATTCCATCCCAATGAAGTAGGATAAACTCCCTAGATCTACCATTTCAATGTTTGATTTCATGGCACTTTTAAGCTCTTCTATCTGACTTTGAGACTCTTTAGTTATTAGTAAATCATCAACATACAAATATACCAAAAAATTTACTTTTTCTTTCATGTATTTGACATACAGAAAATGTTTAACTGAGCATCTTTTAAAACCATGATTAATGAAGAAGGCATCAATCCTCTTGTTCCAGGATCTTGGTGCCTACTTCAAACCATATAAAAGCATTGTATAGATTATGCACCATATGCTCTATTCATTTAATTTCAAAACCTAGAGGTTGTGACACACATAACACATCTTCAGGAGGGCCATTCAGAAACACAAATTTTACATCAATAAATGATAATGTCCATCTTCTATTACATGTTAAGGCCATTACCATTCTTATAGTCCCGTGTATTGCTACAGGTACAAATACTTCAAAATAATCCAAGCCTTGTCTGTAAAGAAAACTCGTTTCCACAAGTCTTGTAGTATGCTTCACCATAGCTCCTTTTGGATTCAGTTTTACCTTAAAAATCCAGTACACACATATTAGTTTCGTATCTCCTGGAAAATGAGTCAATTTTCGTGTGTCACACTTCTCAATTGAGTTAAGTTCATCCATAATTGCATCTTTCAAAACCTTTTCTTTAATGGCATCCTGATACTCCAATGGTTTTGCACCGACTAACATGGCAAAATGAATTATTTCTCCCTCCTCATCCACTACATTATCATATATAATTTCACAATTATTAAATCTTGCAAAGACCTGTATGCTTCTAGTTGGTCTTTGAATTTGATTTGGCACCACTGTTTCAAGTTAAGCTTCATTTATGACTATATTCTCATCACTAAAGGCAAATTGCATTGAAATAACTCTTGTTCTTTCTTCACTTTGGCTCTAATCCTATGATTTTGCTTCTTTTATAATTAAATCCCTGCCAATTACCAATATATTAGTGGTTGGATTGTATAACCTTTATGCTCCAGTTGGGTGGTAACCAACTAAGATCATAGGTTTGTTGGAGCAGTAGAGGGCAAGCAACAAAAGATTTGGAAATATTTATCCGGGAATTATCGTGTCCACAGAGATTAGTGCTACTGAACTGCCGTTCGACGGATTCTTAGTTATGAGTTTGGTTTTGAATGAATTTAAATATGAAATGGAAAAGTAAATATCAACACAAAAAGAATACATTCTTCAAATAGAAGAAACTATCAAGTATTGCATATAATCTACTCTTCACAAACTTAAACTTATCGACCAGTTGCACTCAGTCTACTATACTCCTTAAACCATTCACGTGTTGCCCGTTGTCGGCATTCGTGTCCAAACACCTCCACGAGTTCTATTGTATGCTTAGTTGACGATTTCTCCACCAATCAAACATACGGTAGCTTACCGTGTTAAATTAAAATATTGCTCGATCGACGATCTCTCCACCAATCAAACAACCCGGTAGCATTACGAACCAACACAAAGTGAACATTAACTCTTCATCTATCTCTACAATCAAGAAGCTAATGATTATCTCTCCTAATCAAGATTTGTGAGGTCTATCTCTACAAAAACACAAACCCCTAACATCAAGATGCAAAACAACCCACCAAACATAACCCAAACATCAAGATGTAAAAAATCAGGAAAAACAACAAGTTTATATTGTAAAGCAACTTTATACAACGCCATGGGCGACAGATATACATGAGATCAAAGTATATATAGACAAAACCCACAAATGAAACCACAAAGAGAAGAAAAGAAGAAAAACCCAAAAATCTCACGGTTTGTCGGCTCCGATTGATGAAGGATTCAACCCCGGATCATCCATTTGACAGCTCCAATGTTGTTTTCAAGCTCTCCCTACTCAAAAATGGTTGTGATGACTTTGGGAACAAATACCCCAAAGCATAACCCTAAAAAATGTGATTTTTCCCTATTTAATGACTTTCCAAACCACCCAGACCGCGCTTAGCGCGGTCAAGCCCGCTTAGCCCGCTCAACAGAAAATCGAAATCTTGTTTTGGCCATATCTTGAGAACCGTAACTCCGATTTGCGCCCGGTTCGAAGCGTTGGAAAGCTTATTTCATGCTCTATCTAACAATGACAACATATCAACCAAATTGGTGATTTATTATTATTTGGTTTTGAGATTTATTCGCCGAATGAATTGATTCCGCCGCTCAAAATCGCGCGTTTGAAGCCGTGTCTTCGCCACGTTATTGCTCATGCTCCAAATACGCCTCAATACCTACAAAATGAATAGAAAACTATCAAAAAGTATAAAAGTATATGAAGATACATCTATTCACAAAGTATACGTATTTATACACAAAACGGGGTATTATTCGAACGGTATTAACAAAAAGTATCGATAAGTGCCACTATTTACAAACACAAAATAACTACATTTTGACACTTAACAACTCTCCCCAACTTGAATTTGTTTGTCCTCAAACAAGGCCAAACACTCAAATCGCAAAAGTAAAAATCAAAGAATCAAGAATCAACAAGATTTAGAAAAACGAAACAATTGTACGGTTCAAACAAAAATGTACCAACAAAGTAAATACTTACCACAATCCTACAACGACAACATGAAAATGAAACAGATCCTAAGTACAAAATTCATACAAAACATTCTAAAACAAAACAAGCTCAATCACGAATCACGCCTAGCAAAAATTCACCGGTAGATGAAAAACACCAAAAGGTGAGGACTTTGACACACACCCGACAAACTTGCAAACAATAGGCAAAATTATGCGTTCATCCAAAAATAGTATCGAAAATGCAACGACACGAATCACAAGGGCTTTAAAGGTTGTAATGTGGCTCGGTTAACAAACAAGTGATAATTCCTAAAGCTAATCGAAACAAAAACTTGCCTAAACCTAAGGGAGTAATTACTTCCACAAAGTTTCAAATAAAGGAATTTCAATCAAACTTCTTCCTTAACCACATTTTTCACACCAAACACAATACTTATTAACACAATCTTATTCTACTCTTTTTGTTCTTTTCTTTTTCAAACTTTTTTCTCTTTTTTTTCTTTTTCTTTTCTTTCTTTTTCACATGTTTTTTTTTCTTTTTTTTTTCACAACCTCACACCAACCACAATATAAGTAAGCAAACATCCTCTCCCCAACTTGAATACAACTATCATCATAATAAGAATACTCCCTACTTTCTAAGGCAAGGTAAAAATTCAAACTATAAATCATAGTTGAGGGTTCAAGAAAACAAAGAATCAACATCCATACACAAATGAAAATCAAACGCTCATAGACAAGAATTTAGCAAAAACAATATGGATATTGACAAAAAGGCTCAAAGGGGGTCACTAATGGTCACACACTCACAAGGTGAATTGATATTTGGCTATGGTAGTTGCGCTCAAAATCAAACAAGTGCCTTGATCACTTTCGTGCATTCACAAAATCAATACAAACGACAAATTAAACATAATGATATCCAGTTAAAACAAGAAATGTCGGTCACTCGCATATGTATACAATGGAAAGCCACCTCACATTTATGGTAAAAAGGGGAAACTAATGTGATTCAATTCATGAGCAAGTTATGCAAAAAGAATGAATAATATGAAAATCGTACAAATGAAAAGTCTCATAAACATGCTATGCTATAGAAAGCGATAAACGAGTACCTTGCTATGTACAAATTCGAACAATCATTACCGCACAATTGGCATGTTGAATCAATCAAAATTGGAGAATTACCAAATGCGATTCCAAGTAATCGGGCCAAAATTTGAGTCTAAACAACAACAAAAGAATTAAAACATATTACTAATAATTACTACTCTATAAGGCCTTGGTGGAAGTGGAAAAAGGCGAGCCGAGTGAACCATTAAAAAGAGTTCACTGGACAAAACTCCCAGGCCGCGCTAAGCGCGGTGAGCACGCTAAGCGCGCTATACCAGAAAAACCAGAAAACCAGAATTTCCAATGCAGCCTCCACTTACCACCTACACTACTCATTTACAGAAAAACAGAAAAATAAAAGCGTTGGGGTGCCTCCCAACAAGCGCTTGTTTTACGTCGTTAGCTCGACGCCTTTTATTGTCTCGCGAATGGTAAGAAACTTCCTCGCAACACGTCAATGCTTTCGCCTCAAACGCAACATAAAGAAAGCGACCTGACCAAACACTTAACAAACGAATCAAAAGCAAAAGTATATACAAGTATGTGCAAAAACACAAATATACATAAAACACAATATTTACAAAATCCTTAATTGGCCAAACAAATTGAAAAGTGAAGATTTAGATTTTACGAACTATCCGAGTTCAATATGTTTAGCCAACTTCACCTTGCTAAATAGCAAAAGTATAGAGGAACAAAATCAAACACACAAACATGTATAAGTATGAAAATATAAACATGTATCAATATAAGAAAATATATAAGTATGAGAATATGCACAAAATATACGATATTCACAAAACTCAAAAACAAAGAAACTATCGCAATGCGAATTCAATAAAAACACCAATCCCCGGCAACGGCGCCATTTTGTTGAAGCGGTATAGCGGCAAGCAACAAAAGATTTGGAAATATTTATCCGGGAATTATCGTGTCCACAGAGATTAGTGCTACTGAACTGCCGTTCGACGGATTCTTAGTTATGAGTTTGGTTTTGAATGAATTTAAATATGAAATGGAAAAGTAAATATCAACACAAAAAGAATACATTCTTCAAATAGAAGAAACTATCAAGTATTGCATATAATCTACTCTTCACAAACTTAAACTTATCGACCAGTTGCACTCAGTCTACTATACTCCTTAAACCATTCACGTGTTGCCCGTTGTCGGCATTCGTGTCCAAACACCTCCACGAGTTCTATTGTATGCTTAGTTGACGATTTCTCCACCAATCAAACATACGGTAGCTTACCGTGTTAAATTAAAATATTGCTCGATCGACGATCTCTCCACCAATCAAACAACCCGGTAGCATTACGAACCAACACAAAGTGAACATTAACTCTTCATCTATCTCTACAATCAAGAAGCTAATGATTATCTCTCCTAATCAAGATTTGTGAGGTCTATCTCTACAAAAACACAAACCCCTAACATCAAGATGCAAAACAACCCACCAAACATAACCCAAACATCAAGATGTAAAAAATCAGGAAAAACAACAAGTTTATATTGTAAAGCAACTTTATACAACGCCATGGGCGACAGATATACATGAGATCAAAGTATATATAGACAAAACCCACAAATGAAACCACAAAGAGAAGAAAAGAAGAAAAACCCAAAAATCTCACGGTTTGTCGGCTCCGATTGATGAAGGATTCAACCCCGGATCATCCATTTGACAGCTCCAATGTTGTTTTCAAGCTCTCCCTACTCAAAAATGGTTGTGATGACTTTGGGAACAAATACCCCAAAGCATAACCCTAAAAAATGTGATTTTTCCCTATTTAATGACTTTCCAAACCGCCCAGACCGCGCTTAGCGCGGTCAAGCCCGCTTAGCCCGCTCAACAGAAAATCGAAATCTTGTTTTGGCCATATCTTGAGAACCGTAACTCCGATTTGCGCCCGGTTCGAAGCGTTGGAAAGCTTATTTCATGCTCTATCTAACAATGACAACATATCAACCAAATTGGTGATTTATTATTATTTGGTTTTGAGCTTTATTCGCCGAATGAATTGATTCCGCCGCTCAAAATCGCGCGTTTGAAGCCGTGTCTTCGCCACGTTATTGCTCATGCTCCAAATACGCCTCAATACCTACAAAATGAATAGAAAACTATCAAAAAGTATAAAAGTATATGAAGATACATCTATTCACAAAGTATACGTATTTATACACAAAACGGGGTATTATTCGAACGGTATTAACAAAAAGTATCGATAAGTGCCACTATTTACAAACACAAAATAACTACATTTTGACACTTAACAAGGTTCACTCTTGTCTTCAAGTTTGCTTCTTCTTTCATCTAGCACATGTCTATAGCTTAGTGATGCAAATACCTTGAGATGAGTGATGCTAGGATTTTTTCTGGAACCTGATTCCTTAGAATCTTGGTGGGATATCTATTTAGAACATAAGTAGTAATAGACACTGCTTCACCCAAAAATTTATGAGGGAGTGACTTTTGTTTCAGCATGCTCCTAGCCATTTCAACCAAGCTTCTATTACTTATTTCAACCACACCATTATGTTGATCTGTATATGGAGGAGTTACTTCAAGCAAGATGCCATTTCACCACACCATTTTTGTTTCTCAGCTATAACTTTAACCCTCTTGAACATGTTTAAAGCTTCACTTTATTCTTTATCAGATGCACCATCAACATCCTACTAAATTCATCTACAAATGATATGAAGTACTTACTTCCTCCACAAGAAAGGGTTTCAAATGGACAACCAATGTCAGATAAAACTACATTATATACATGCTTGGCCCTTAAAGATAAATAATTCACAAAAGGCAATCTTGTTTTCTTCCCAAACATGCAAATATGATATGCTTTATCTGGTGTCACTATCTTAATCAATCCTTATACTAACTTCATAGTATTCAATTTTCCTTGACTTCTAAAATTTAGATGCCCATACCTTTGGTGCCAAAGCCATCTTTCTTCAATAGAAGTTGATGTATGGAGACAATGTAGGTTTGTGGTATTAAAGCTATCCTTCTAAATTGTATTCCTTTCCAAGGATGGTTTCAGCACCATCCTTGCCTTCCATGGTTGCTGAGAATCCTTTCTCAACAAGGTGACCAATGCGTATGAGATTGTATTGCATACCAAGAACAAATAATACATCTCCGATCAATGCTGTTTTGCCTCCCTTTCTTTGTATGACAATCTTGTCCATGCCTTCTGGTATCAAACTTCTACTATCTTCACGTCTCAATTTTGTCTTTCTGCTTGAATCAAAATTACTTAGATAGTTCTTGTGTTTAGTCATGTGATTAAAACACCCTGAATCCAAGTATCACACATAAGATTATTGAGCTCCTTCACAAGTTGTTACCATAATCATAATAGGATCTGAATCAGAGTCATCTTGGGTCATGTTAGCTTCTTCTACACTAGTTTTGGTTTGCTTTCGCTTGCCAAACCAACAGTCAAATGCAAAATGACCATACTTCTCACAGTTCAAACATCGGATCTTTCTCTTGTCTTGAAACCTTTTCTTGCCTTGATTTCTATTAAACCCTCATGATCCTTTGGGAGATTCAAGTTTATCTTCAATCTTCTTCTTCTCTCTGCTAAATGGATAAGCTTCTTTATGATATTGTCCTTTACCCTACTTCCATTTCTTCCTCATATCTTCAAAAGGTCTTTTCTTTAAATGAACGATCAAAGCTTGCTCAAAATATTTATCAGTCTCTCTTTGATTTAGTCTCAATTGGCTTCAAGTGAACCTTGCAAGTCCTCCATTTTCATAATGATCATGTCCTCGTTTTTCTTAATTGCTATTACTATCATATCATATTGAGGGGTGAGACTACGAAGTATCTTTTTAACTTTCATTTGCTCTGTCAAAGTTTCTCTAAAATTCTTCATTTTATTGGTTAATTCTTACACCCTTATGAAGAAGTTTGACACTGATTCGACTTCTTTCATCTCAAGCATTTCGTATTGCTTTCTCAGAAATTGAAGGCCCACCTTCTTGACCTTTGAATTTCCACCATAATATTTCTCAAGCATGTCCAATGCTCTTTTCGATGTTATAGCATGAAATTTTTTATCAAACACCTTTGCTTCAACACATTGGTGTATCTAAAAGAGTGCATTTTAATCTTGTTTCCTTGCTTCGTTGAATGCCAATTTCTAAATTTCTTTAGCATTCTCCACTAATAGTTGAAATCCATGAGTTACATACTCAAATACATCTTGAACATTGAAGATTACTCGCATTTGAATACACTATTTCTCCCCATCAGGAATAGGAATCGTTTGATCAATATCTCTCCATATATCTCTGATGCATTCTTTGAAGGTGTTCCCCATATATACACTCCATTCTAATTCAAGGTACTCTACTTCATTTTAATTGATGTGCGTATGTTCTCTCTTAAAACACACACGTTGAATTGATCAAAATGTTTTAAAAGCGGAGACCAAAATCATCAAATACATTGGGACCAAAAATAAATTTTAACATTAATGATATTATACTCTTCTTAGACTAACTTATAAACCAAACTCTCCATCTTCACATTATTTAGAACTGATATTTAAGTCTATATTTTTTTATTTACTATAAAAATAAAGATGATTGTATTTACTTTTTTTAAAAGGAATGATTATATTTACATATTAATAACTAATGTAACACTAGTTAAATGTACATAATAACAAAACTTAGTCCTTTTTCCCAATAGTAGTAAAACATCAACCTACTTAACTCCCAAAACGTAAAATGTATTGTTTTTTCCTCCAAAAATATATCAATAAAACTACTTTAGCATACAAATAAACACATTAATTTCATCAATCAATTAATTTAAATTAAATATTTACACATAAAGACAAAGTCACAGAAAATTTAAATTAACACATGTATCAATATTTTTTTTATTTTTACTTAAAATTAAATGCAGCAAGTTTTAATTCGTTTATTAAAAATATTCTTAACTGTGTAACCGAAAAAAATAAAGTGTAACCAAAAATATATATTATTAATTGTGTGATCAGCTATTGTAAAAAAATAACTGCAGTTAAATTGGTTTGAAAAAAAACCATAAAAAACGGTCTCAACTCTCAACTATCCAGTGGTTATGCGGAAAATTTCTCGATTCTAAAAATTCAAAATATGACCATATTGTAACTGATCTGTAACTGATCAACTAATTTTCAGGTTCATAAATGTATAACTGACAAAAACCACTCCCCATTCCAAACAACGCACCAATTTCCTTTTTCATGACTCACTTAATTTCAATTTCCTTTTTCTGACTTATTTTTGGATTTGAACCATAATAACGATTATTTACATTATACTTGTACCATTCTGCAGATAATAGTAGAAAATTAATAAAACTCAAATAAGAAATTTTTTGAGGATATTCCATTTTCTTTCCCAACTAAACCCTCTTTTTCTTTTCCAACCAAACCGAACAAGAGAGAAATTACAGATTTGCCATTGCCAAGTAAATGAACTTCCATTTCTCAACTAACTCTCTCCTCTGTACATTGGCCAAAATTATTTGCTTAAAAAAAGAAAGAAAAAAATAAAGCTTCCTCTTTTCTTCTTTTTTTCAAACCCATTTTTTTGTTAACATTAACATTAATTAAAATACTCTAATTAAATTCTAATCACCCAAATTAGGAATCAACCCTGTTAATCCCAATTGGTTTAGCAGAAACGTTTCTGAGCCTATCCACACCCTGAAAACACATTCCATTAAGCTCTTCCATGTAACTCCTCACTTCATTCTTTATCATCTCCTGCATAACCGCCATGAATTCACCACTCAAATTCATCGCTCCGATTCCAACTTCTTGCGAAACCTTCGCCGCCACAGAAGCCGTTACAGCACTTAACGGAGAAGGAGATGGACTAGTCGGAACCACCGCCGCAGGACGGTGATTGTTCACCGCATCTGATGTATCCAAGCCTGGGAGAGAGAGCGAGAGCGAAAGCGAAGTAAATGGACCGTCGTCTTCCTCTGGTTCTGGTTCAGATGTTGATTCGACAGGTAATCGAACCGGAATCGGAACGGGAACAGGACGGAAGATATGATTTCCGGAATCGCTTAAATCAGAACCGGACGGACTCCCCGGCGCGCCGACGCTGGCGGAGCGTTTGAGCGGTTGAGGATTGAAGGATGGATCGTCGGAAGCCATGAAGGACGAGCACTTTCGCTTGAGAGTTGAGTTCCAGTGGTTTTTGATAGCGTTATCGGTTCTACCAGAGAGTAACCGTGCTATCGTGGCCCATTTGTTACCGACCTGGGCGTGTGCTCTGATGATGAGACTATCTTCTTCAGGTGTAAAAGCGCGATGCTCAACTTGAGGAGAAAGCTGATTACACCAGCGGAGGCGGCAGGATTTACCGGAGCGGCCGGGGATAGCGCGGCTGATGAGGGACCAGTTACGGGGGCCATGGCGCTCGACGAGGTTCTTTAGGGCGTCGTCTTCTTCGGGGCTCCATGGGCCTTTGATCCGATCCATTATTGGGAGAAGGTTTTGGGGTTTGAGATTTTGTTGTTGTGAGAGAGAAGTTGGAATTGCGTTGGTTTATATGTGTGAGGGTTATGGGTGGGTGAGGGGAAACGGTTTGGGAGGTTAGGTTTTTGGGGATTTTCGTATCGGTCATGGGACTGTGGATACCGCTTGTTCCTGGGAAGCGGTTGATTTGGGATTTTGCGATACAGCTGTATTTCAACACGCGTCGATTCTTTGCTGCTCTTCTTTACACAACTCATCACTTTTTTTTTTTTAATTTTATTTCTTTAGCTAACCCACATATTAACTGTAAGATATTTATACATTAAATTAAGGTCTAATAATAATAATAATAATAATAATAATAATAATAATAATAATATACTAAATTTGATTGAAATATGTTAGTGTTCATCAATTAGAACCATGGGTAAACTTGCCAATAATGCGCCATAATCCGGTGTATTGGAAATATTTTATTTTTAGATTAAATATATGTTATTTTAATAAAATTATGAATTTTAAAGTTGAGAATCTCAACAACTAAAAATATTTTCAATATTTATTAATATTTTATAAAGATTATTTCTTATGAATATATATATATATATATATATATATATATATATATATATATATATATATATATATATATAAAGTTTTAAATATATATGTTTTTATATAAAAAAATAATTAAAATATGAACCATTCTTCTAAAATGCAAAATTATAGGCTTCAAATTTTATTAAAATATCAATTAAAATTTAATAAAGGTTAAATTTGAGCAGATGACTAACGATCATATGTGATCATATGTGTTCGCTGAATTAAATAAAAATAATATTTATTTATATTATATAAAGAAGTTTGTTCGTATTTATAATCAATAAATTTTAAAATAAATAAAGATTAAATTCGAAGGGATAAATGTTAGTATTATTGTTTTATTATTTGGCGGTCCTCTTTCACTTTCTCATCGGTTATTTTTAGGAGGGGACAAATTATATCCTCTCAATTTAAATCGATCGATCCGTTAGTTATTCTTTACCATCGGATCGGGTCGGATTGGATGTCGGATTGCTTTAGTTGTTTAATTTGGATATTATAGCGTTGGTTCGATCGGGCTCGAATAATTATTTTGAATCTGTTAAAAACTGAATCCTCCGAACTCAATTAATATTTATTTTATTTATTTTTATTATTATAAGACTAACTTATTATAAAAATAAAATTCACATGTTAGATTATTATATTTTTTTTAGTTTAACGATACACTAAAATATTTTGAATGTTGTTTAGTTTATAGTGTGATAATAACCAAAATAATGTAAATAATATTAGAAAAATTATTACATAAAAATAATTATTCTTTAATTATTTAAAACTTTATTTTATTTTTTTACAATTAAAAATTGAATATGTGAAATTTTATAATAAAAAAAAAATTAGTCATTTTAATGAGTTTTTTCCAATAAATATTAAAAACCGATAAAGCCCACCCGACTTAATCGTTTAACCGATTTAACCGGATCTGACGAAAATTAAAATTTTTCGGTCGAAATTGGGTCATTAACATGAAATTGCAGTTTACGTCGGATTTAAATTTTAGGCCTGATACCAATCGAAACCGACAATTGTCCATCCCTAGTTGTTTCCTTAGGCCAAAATTTTATGTATTTTTCAAGGTACCGTAATCATTTTTCCGTGAGATTATTCTTCATGTCAATCAATCTTTTAGTATGTATCTAATGGCCCCTAATGTTAGAGATCTAATAAAGTATTTAAAATGTTATATTTGTTGAATGAGAATATGATGTAAGAAAACAGTATAAAATAGAGAGGTGAGGTGGATAGACTTTTTAATACAAATCAACCTATTATTTGAAAACTAAATATCAAAAGATTTTCAGAGTATGTGCATGGAAGTATTTTAAAGTGAAATAGAGTGAGTTATAATTGAATAGAAATTAACCCACACAAACACTTAATAAATGTACAAATATCACAAATTAAATTAATGATGATACGAAAGGTATTCAATCGATACCACTAGTATAATTCACGAAAGATGATTATACTATGATTCAATTTGCGAATTCTAAACTTAACTAGTTTTTCAGATTTTAATCACCACAACAACTCAATTAGGTCCTGTAGCGGGGAAAATCTGAGATCGAAGCCATTATATTGACTCGACTCGATATTTCAGTGAAAGTCGCCACCGCGCTTTATTATTTCCAAAGGAAAGGGGAAAAGAACGAAGAAAACCCAAAGTTTGTTTTTAAAACAAAAAGAAGAGATCTTAGGTACGGGTGTTGATTATACAAGGGGAAGGTTTTAAGCACCCCTCATATCTGTGGTATTCCACAGGAACCTTTTTGAAAATTTGTGTCGTGCGTGCTAAAAAGAGTTTGTTTTATTTTTAAGATAAGCTCGGCAAAGCGTTAAGCTTTGTGCCTACATACCTCCTCGGTGCAATGGAGAAGTCAGAGCTAATGTAGTTCCGCTTAAAGGGAAAACGTTTTTTAAAAAACGAATAAACACTTTATCATCGTCGGAGAGAAATACTCAGCCATTGATCTTGAGCATGAGAACAAACGAGTTCTTTGCATCGCAAATGAAAGAAGGGCTTCAACTCGGATAGAAATCAACGAGTATGCCACTAGCTCTCTCACGCGGAAAAGATCTCATTATATCAATCAATTTCAAAATCGTGGGGTATCGCCACTCGTTTCAACAATTAGTCGTGTCTAAACTTTTTTGAAGAAAAAGGCCACTAAGGGCAAAAGATATTTTTAAAGAAAAGGTTTTGAAAAGGTTGCAAACATAAGAAGGTTTTGTAAAAAGAGAGAAGATTTTGAAAATTAAAGAAGGGGAGGAGATGAAGAGGCTATCCTATTGCGTAAAATAAAAGCTAAGGAAAAGAACGGTCTAACCGAAATAAGAAGCCAACACTTGACATTATGAGTCAAGGTAGATTTCTCATCCTTTGGACTATCAATACTAAACCAACATTATCACTTGGGGATCCAGATGAACTTATTATCTTTAGCACCACTTTGCATTAAGCACATTAAAATTCTGACGGAAATCGGGCAGAGTAACGGCTGTTTTCGGGTAAAATCCTTATGTCAATGCCTTGGAATTAACCATCAAGGGCTTTCAAGGAAATACCTGCACACATAAACAGACAACAATCCAATGCCAGACAGACAGAATAACAACAGAGTAATCACGGAATAAGAGTCCAGAGGTACTAAGTCCATAAGTCCGAATCTCCAAAATGCTCAGGATAGTAACCAATAGTCCGAAAAAGAGCCTTAAGCGTTTTTTAGATTTTTGTTGTTTATTAGTGTTTTAGCATAAAAGTAAAGTATGGTCCAAGTGGACAAAAATAAAATAGCGGAAACATAAACATAGTGTCCAAATGGACAAAGAGAAAATAGCGGAATATAAACGTGATGAAATGATAAAGTAAAGCATAAAGCAAAAAATAAAGAGCGGTATAATAAATTGCGGAAATTAAAGTCAATTGTTAGATGTTAAAGATAACCATCTTGAAACTTGTCAAGTATGTTATCAAAGTTAGTAAGAAAGATCGATGGTGAGTGAAGGATGTTCTCGGATTTAAATTCAATGGACATTTATCAGAAACTTGATAAAATCATAGCGACTACACGATAAACCTCCATAAGTCCTAAATCAACCGCATACAATTCTCTTCCATATTTGATCTTTTTATGATTCAGGACACGAAATATTGCGCTATGTTAAGCAGATCGCCAAGTGATTTATGTAGAAATCACCCTACAACGAGGTCGGTCAAAACTTTATGTGCTAATGCATGCGAGAGAAGCGATATGTAGATCACTCTCCGAAAGCAATACAGCACGAAAAGAAAAATAAGGAGCGATCTAGTCTTTACCAAGAATCCATAGAATTCTCAAGGTGTTAAGACTTTCATCGATCAAAAGAAAAAAAGAAGGAGAAGAAGAATAAAATGCATAAAAGATAATCAACTCACACTATCATTAATATCATTCATCTAATATTATGGATTTGGTCATTTCAAACTTATCAACATCCTAGATCCAATGATATTAATGAAGTGGAGGAAGAAGGAAGCCAAAACAAGCATAAAAAAGGCAAAAAACACATTTTGTCCCAGGGGAAATCGATTTGCCTAAGGAGGAAATCGATTTCCTTAGTGCAAGTTTTCAAATCTGGCGTAGAAACGGAATGGAAATCGATTTCCCTAAGGAGGAAATCGATTTCCTCAGTGCAGTTTTCAAAAAAATCAGTATTAAGAAGCATAAAACTTGACTTAAGCAAACATACAAACACCTTATGATCACATATCAATTGGAGCACGAATTTTCCACCAAATCACCATCAAATAGGACCAATATAGCATCAAAGATGCATTGAACACAAGCAACAAAGATCTACATCTTAGAGTTTAGGAATTTACCAATTCTTGAACCAAATTGTTGGAGTAACTTCAAGAACAAGCATAAAGTGTGTAGATCTTTCACAATTGGAGATGAACAAGCAAAGAAAAGAGTGAAATGTATGAGACTTAGTTCAAAACTAGTAAGATTCAATGTGAATCTCACTAATTCTATGAGAATGAACTTTGGGTGAGGGTTTTGGAAAGGGTGAGAAATGAATTTGCAAGCAATTTTTTGGCTCTCCAAGCTTGAGAAATGAATTTGCAAGAACTTTTTTGGCTATCAAAAGCTTGAGAAATGAGGGAGTAGAGACCTCTATTTATAGGATGGGAGCAAGAGTAGTGGTAGTTTGGTCTTTTTGCATTTGGTAATTAACTTGTGTTTAATTGGTGTTTAAATGGTATTTAAATGGTAAAATGGGGTTAAAAAAGGTTTAATGAAGGGAATTAATTTTGATGAGGTGGAAAATTGGTAAAATGACAAAAATGATCAAAGAAAATTGGTGCCAAAATGATGTCATGCTTCCCTCCTTATATTTTTTGAATTTCGCCCCAGGGAAATCGATTTCCCTCATGGGTAAATCGATTTCCATAGTGAAATCTTCAAAAAAAATCTGTTTTCTTGCACTGTTTTGATTTCTGCCCGATCTTTTACCTGTAAAATATAAACAAAAGAGACAAAATACATATTTTTGGATTTTGGTTAGTATAAAACAAATAAAAAGCTAAAAGTGCTTGATGATTCCCCTCAAAGGAAAAATGATACCTCAAGATTGTGATCTTGATTGATGATTGAAATGCAAATGATGTATGATCTTAGGGTCAAAATTTGGGGTATGACAGGTCCTAATTCCAACAAAACATAATCTTAAGCAATAAATCACTATCAATGCAATAAATGATAAACTACTCTATGAAATGAAAAACTGAGACATGCAATATACTACAAAATGTAAATACAAGAGTAAAAGGGTAGAGAGATGACACTAGGATTTATAGTGCTTCGACTCTGTCGTCCTCGCGTGAGTCTACGTGCACTCTTCAATGTTTTCCCATCAAAACCTGCATAATTTCATTATTTTGACAAATATTCCAAGAGTTTATACAATCACTAAGGTCGCTATTGCGAAAAAACACACAGAGTCGCCATCGAACTTTATTTATCCCAAAGGGGAAAGGAACACATCAAGAAAACCTCAGAAGGGAAATAACAAGGTCTCGCAACCAAATACGGGTTCAGGAGTCGATTACACAAGGATAATGTATTAGCATCCCTCACGTCTGTTGTACTCAACGGGATCCACCCAGGTTGTTCAAATAAAGAGTGTGTATTTTTAAATACTTACTTGCTAAGGGAATACATGAATGAATTGATTAGGAAAAAGAAAAGGATTTTATTATTGAGCTCGCCAGGATTTCCTAAACTCCGTGCCTACGTATCCTCATAGTGTAATAAAGAAGTCAAAGCTCCGTAGTTCGTCCCGAAAATGGTTGTTTGTTTGTATTTTTATGGACAATGTTAACGTTCGCGTTCTAGCATTAGACATAGTCTGTGTTGCGGTAGAACGAAAATAACATGCCCTTTTATAAAAAGGTTGAAGAGAAAAGTCAAGAAGCAATAGGATTTGGATTTGTTGAAGTGTTTTGTTAGGAGGTACCTCAAATGGTCGCTCAAAGGCTGGGGGTATTTGAGTATTTATCTCTTACTATTGGAAGTGTTTGGGATACGTATAATACTAAAGTCTATGACATGGGAGCGAGTATTTCGTACGAATGAGCCAAGCGTCTCAGGTATAAAATACCCTAAAAAGAGGTAAGGAATAACTCTTGCTCATCTTTTCCCATGTACTTAAGGCTCATGACGTATTTATATGTATCGTATTTATTACATATTTTTGTGTTTGATAAAGAAAGATATTTTTGTGTTTAAAATAAAAAAGGGATGTTATGCAAAAGAAGAGGAACAAGGGGAAAGATCTACCCTAATGTTATCAAGCGTCATGCTCTTAAGGTTGGGGTCAAGGAAATTTAACCCTAATTATTGGCATGTATCGATCAAATCCTAAGGTCTATATTAATTCAATTTTAATCAAGGATTAAAATTAAATCAATAAATCCTAAGAGAACATGTTATCACACAAATATTTAATCAAATAACATCAAACAAGCATCAAACAATTAACAAAATCCATTAGAATAAACAATCAAGCTCATGGAGATTTTTTTATAAAAAATCAATACAAAAAGGAAGAGAAAATAATAGCAAAAACCAATTAAATGCTAAAATAAATAAAACTCCTAAAAATAATATACAATTCTAAAATATTTTTAAACATTTTTTCAATTATTAAAATCAATAAAAGAAAATAAAATCAAAACAAAATATTAAATAAAAGACAATTAAAATAAAAATGACCAAGGGAGTGCAAGGCCTGAAATAGGGGTTTGGAAAGCAATCAGCGTAAAAGCCCAGCCCAAACAAGCTACTGTGATGAATAGGTGTGTCTATAGAGTGGTATCATGTCACCAGGAAAGTACGAAAATGCGGGGGGAATAATAGTAAATTACGCGTTCGTGCAAAAAGCGTCAGCGTCGGTAAATGCTAGCTATGGCAGAGCATGGGGATCCGACTACAAGATCCTTTCCACATCGACATGACTCGATAACAAGAGCGGGACAAGTTCAAAAGCAACAGCGTGTGACACGCGCTAACTGATTGACTCGATGAACTGGCAGGGGTTGATTATGAACCCTCTCCGCTTGCCTCCTCAGGACTTAACGATGGAGCATCTTCGAGGAATTACCGCACCATGACATCTGCAAGCACGAAAAGTAAACACAAAAATAGAGCATCCTTTGAGGACTTCCAGCAAAATTCTCGCCAAAAAAGAAACGGTCGGGACTCCAATCCTACTTCTCATGGAATTTGAAAGTAGTAAAATGAATGTCTACCCTAGTTCTCATGGAAATAGATGATGCGGGAAAGAGAATAAAAGGGAACAAGAATCGGTACCAAATGGATAGTAATATGTAGTAAAAGCAAGCAGCAATAAAAAACTGGAAAACTTCGCGCAAGCTGTCATCAATAACAGAGCAAGTCAGAAAGTCTAATCATCTGACATAAGCACGAAAGCATTGGTGTGAAAGCGAATCACAAATCAAAATGTGCATCGAGCACATTTGAATAAAACACCTGCAAGAAAATCACAATCCAGACAAAACAATAAACAGTGTATAATTGCAAGCGGAAGTAATGTCGTGTCCTGCAAATAAAGAGGAGCACGAAGCCAATGCATCCGCCGAAAATCGCCTTCAAGATCCTAAGGTAGCAAATTCGTTAGAAATAACAAGTAATCGCAACCAAAGTTTCACAATCGCATCGCAAGATAAAATAAGAGCGAATCTGGAAGAAATGAGAATGAAACATGCATCGGAAACACAACAACAAATACGGGGCAACAATGACATGTTCAAAGAAAACATCGTGAAAATGACCACAAACTACATGTATGTCATCCAAGTTGTAAAACAATGGTAACGCAAGCATACCGCACAATTAAATCATCTTTTAACATGCATTTGAAATACGGGGCAGCAACGAATCACATGAAGAAACATACACAAAATCGCACCGAAATCGAAAACTAGCAACACGATTCATGATTAGCGCATAAACTAGCATAAAAATGCAACAAGCGGATTTCCAAACATGATTTACGGCCTACTTATTTTTCCGGGCAGCAACGACACAAAGCATGAAAAGCTACCAAAATCGACATCAAACATCACATTTTAGCGCACAAGAGCAAGCATCAGTTCACATTAATATGGCATAAGATCGTAAACATGTCGCAATGCAAAATCTCTTCAAGAAAAGCAACATTTTAAGCACAAAACGCATAATTCCGGAAATTTCACATATTCAACAAAAGCATAATTGGGATCACAAACAACAACGGAAAAGCAACACGACAAATTGCAACAATTAGTGTTCATGTCAACACTTTACTATCACCACAAAAATTAGCAACAAGTATACAATAATTAATATTCATGTCAACAATTTTCATTCAAGATTCAACAAGTATGCAACAATTAGATTCAACATTAATCATCATCAATTTAACAACAACAAGTATCATTTAGAAATAAACGACAAGTGGTAACATCAAGCATGTTCAATCAAATCCAATTGCAAATTAATTATCATCATCAACACATAATCAACAACAACAATTATCAAGGATCGGTAACAACAAGCATGTTCATGGTTCAACTTGCAAAATTAATCATCATCATCAACACATAATCAACAACAACAATTAATATTCTCAAATTCAAATCAACAATTAATCAACATCAATCAATTTGAATTCAATTTTATCGAAATCAACTATGAACATCATCATCAACGATTGTAAGTTCAAGAGAAAAGAAGAGATCGGCGCAAAAAATCGTGCGAATCAGAGAAGGTGGTGGACGGCGCGGACTCGCGGTGGTCGGCCGGAGGTTCGTCGAAGCTATGCGATGGCAGAGGCTTGGTGGTGGTGGTTGTAACACCCCATTTCTACCCGGTAATTATAATAAAAATCAGAGTATAAAAATTTCAACACACACGGGATATCGTATTTGACACTTAATAACAACGACATAAACGTATTCAATACATATACGTAACACTTTTAAACGGATAAAATCGTACTCAACCTGTTTAGTCTCTTTAAAATAAATCAACTTTAATTAACCACGCAGCGGATTCACAATTTTAAACCTCAAATAAACATAGCTTCTTATTTCAACATAAAACAACTTCAAAACAACAAGTCTTAAAGGAAAACAACTCAAAAATTCAGCAACGGAAACAAAACAACAATAAGGAAAAACATGTGTTCGTCCCCCCATGTGCTACGTATCAGAGCGACAACACCGACTCGAACAAATGAAGGTGACAGCTATCCTTCTTGATTACCTGCACGTTACCAACATAGGGGTAACATTCAAACAGAAGGGGTGAGATATCGATATTCAACATCACAATAATAACTTAATCACGCGACTCGTAAAATGCACGTGCACGTGGTACCATTGGAGCAGAACTCCCAACTTAAAAACTGCCAGTTAATAGAGGCGTCCAATAAGGCATAAGCCTTCAACTTAATAATTTCCAATCTAGGTCAACTTACCGAGCATTACTCTAACTTGAATATGCTATGTATGCGACAATAATGAATGCAACAACAACAACATAGCACCAACATCAACATTGGCCATAAGCCTACAACTTGGATTTGCCAATTAATAGAGGCAATGCAACAACTTACTCACCACCTGCAATTTACATCAACAATATTCACTTTACAACAACTTGTTCAAGTCTCAGTTTTATCGCAAACAATACAATTTAATCGGACAGTTCAACTTTATTCCGCTAACTAATTTTTTCTGCTAAAATTGCTACTGACATTTTCTGTTACTTACTGCTATTAGATCCTCCAGCATAATACTACTATTAGAGTTCCCAGTATTATTGCTATTGTTATTGACTCTCACTGTTTTTCTGGCATAGATACCTTTGATATCTACAACTAATTTTACTCTGCTATATATAACTTCTGGTTACTATTGCTAATGTCCTAAAGTCCTGTTTTCCTTTAATTATCATACATTAATTAATTGATATATACTACTAAGTGGTACCTAGGACTTAATTTAGTGTTAATTAGGTAAGAAAATGAAATTCATGGTGGCCCCATCCACTAGGGGTGTCCGCCCCCCACCAATTACCAGGGAGAAAGCGCCCTTTTACTTCATCCCTCCTGGGGGTGACCGCCCCCTCCCTCTTATACATAGGGGTGGGCGCCCCTGATCCTTTTTTTTCGTCTCTGTACTTCTTCGAATCCCTTTCTTCCTTCAAATACTACCTCTCAACTAACTTTCAGCAACAGAGCAACTACTATATACTAAAATTCATGACAATCAATACTAATTATTTCCAAAACGACAACATGACAGCATAATACATTTCTGTGGAAAACAAGCAGAAGATCGATACAAACCGGAACAGAAATTCAACACATACAGCAACATCAATTCCAGGAATACAATATTACAACATCATACAATTTAGACACAACAGCAACGATAATCGATACCAGGCGGGGACAGCAAAAATTGAAACACTATCAGCACAAACAACAGAGATAATTCTACAAACCCAATCCCTCATACGATTCATCATATACCCTATTATAGAGTCAGAACCCCACCCTTACCTTGGAGTGAAGGTTGCTCTATAATTTTCTCCGATCGAATTCCTAGATTTTGCCCCTTTTTGTTCTCTTCTTCTCGGCACTCTTACGTCCAATTCTTGTTCTGATTGAAAATCCAGAACCTCTCTACTGGTACTTCTAACTTCTTTATAACATATTCAACTAACTGATAATACTAATACTACTATTATTTTATTATTCTACTGGGCTTCATTTTTACACCTCCCCGCGATTACTACTTCTAACCATAAAAGTCCATATAATTAACATAGTATTACTTTAATACAACTTCTACAACTTAATCCACTAATTAATCGACTAATTAATTTAACCGATTAATTCAACTAACAACCACGCAACTTAAATTGACCTTTTACAATAATACACAACTTTAAAAAATAATACGATAATAATTTAATTAAATTAACGGACGTTACAGTGGTGATGGTCGTGCGAGTGAGAGGGAGAGAAGAGGAAGATTGATTGAGTTTTTGAAGAAATTTCGGAAAATTATTCTTGAGATTGTTGGTGTTCTTGAGATTGTTGTGAAAATGAGAGAAAAAAGATAGTTTGATCTTGGAGAAAAAGTGGAGTTATGGCAAAAAAATGAGGGAAAATGATATATATATATATATATATATATATATATATATATATATATATATATATATATATATATATATATATATATATATATATATATATATATATATATATATATATATATATATATATAGGGTTTGAAATTTGAATTTCAAAAAGTGCGCCAAAACGGCTTTTTGGGCTCTATTTTTTAGGAAACGTGTTTCGGTGCGAAATTTGGAGCCGAGACCACTGGCAAATCGAAGATGACGAAATTGTGAATTGTTGCCGCCAGAAGAGACCACCGATAAATGGTAAAGAAGTTATGCGCGTTTGAACGGCGAGAAATTTATCTGGTCAGCTGAGACGGAAAGTTTAACTGTGCAAAATATTTGTACGTACCGCTCAAAGAATGCGACGAAACTCGATCTTCCGATCAAAAATCCAAACTCGAGGTATGAATAGAAATCCTAGATGACAAAATTTGTGAAAGAATTCCGCTAGGATGCACCTGACCTGATAAAAATTGAAGAAGTTACGACATTTTGAATCTTGTCGAACAGTGTCGGAAACTCGGTTTCGGCCATCAATTCTCATTGCTGTTGCAATATTCTGGAATTTCGGGTGCAGAATTGGCCTTCGGTCCCAACATACAAAATGTCAGGGACATCGAGACAGAATTTATGTTAAAATTTCAGCCAAATTCGATAAATGGTGTAGGAGTTATGAATTTTTGATAGTCCGAAAGACAGCGGTTCAGCACACTTTTTCATTGTATATTTTCAGGTAAATTGTATATACGGAAATCTTCTTCATAGAAATAATTCCCGACCCGAACACGTGAAATATTGCACACCCCAATAATGTTCTTTTGACATAAAGATCTCTTCAAACGGACTTAGCGGACAGAAGTTATGAATTTTTGAACATTCGAAAGACAGTTGAACAGTAAAACTGAAAATTCAGGAACAATTAATTCCCACCACTTTCCTTGATGAATTGACCTTCATGCCGAACACGGAAGTTATTGAGACTTCCAAAACGGTCTCAATCCATGCAAGAATCGAGCCAAGACGCCCTTCCGCTCAGAAGTTACGAATTTTGCACTTGCACCATAAGAACGGTCTTTTGATCTGAACTGACTTGAAATAGACGAAAACTCTTGATTTCTTTTATGATTCAAAGCACACTGTAGTGCGGGAACACTTTCTATAATAGGGATTTGATTGGTCCATAATGTGAGCTTGAGAAATACCGTGGACCCTATCCAAACTTCAAGAAACCTGAATTCTTGCTTCACTGTATCGACTGAAAGAACAGTCACTTCTGCTGTAGCTTTTGAGAGATGGAACCTTGATCTCGTGATCATAGAACCAGTGACATGTATGCATGCATATGATCTAATGAAAAGCCTAATCCAGTTAGAAAAAGATAGGAGGGAAAATTTTGGGGTACAACACAAAGGTACACTGTTGCGCCGCCTGCTCCTGCTGTGTCAGCCTGCACATTTCACCGTGTCTCCTATTACTGTCTGCTGGTACGAAGATAACCTTTTTCTATGATGAAGAATTGGTGGGTGTGTGGGCTTTAGGGAAATTCTTTAACCTATGCCCATGATCTAGTGGCCTATAAATAGAGTTGGAAGCAACATTGAAAAGGGTTCAGAAAATATTTCAAGTTTATATTACACTAGTCCCAGAATGTGTTTGTAGAAGTGTGAAAGAGTCTTCTCGCCTCATCCTAGTCTGTGCTTGTTGATGACCATTAGCGTGACTGGAGTTTCCTCTTAGGTTGATATCTTTTGTTCATTTGCTTGTCTTAAGATGTTTCCTTTGAGAACCATGTTCATTGTTTCTACTCAGCTCAATATGAGCTAAACTTCTTTTAGTTGAGCAATGTGATATTAATATTAAAAGCGTGTTTATGTTATATGATTGTGTGGTTAGTGTTTGCTTTATCATGTGTTTACATTTCCAACACTTATTTATTTGATTGATCACCTTAGAGATAGGTAACAACTTGTTATTGCGAGAGATCCAATCACAAGCGTATTTCATGAATAAAAATGGTTGGAAGAGTAGGATAGAAATATTCACTTGACCTAGTTTGCTTAGACATAAGAAATTGCAACCATTAAGGAAATAAGAACTTTTAGTAGAAGTATATTAGGGTAATACGTGAACTTAGAGATTTGCCTTCCTTGCCGTTTTATGCATGCTTCTGAATGATGTAGAAATACACCACTAGATTCTTCTGACATTGCTTGTCATGACACCATATGTCATTAACACATGAACACACCAAAACATATTAATGGATTAAAGCTCAACTATATTTCTCTTAATACTATCACACCACATTTTTCTACAGTCTACTTTATTTTTACATGAAAGCTGGATTCAAATCATCACCTATTATTATCTCTCTACTTATGCTTAAAGTGAAAGAATATATCTAATACAAAAGTCATATCTAAGCAGTAACACTCCTTGTGGGTACGATACTCTTTCTTTTATCACTTGCTATGATCAAAAACATGTATACTTGCATGTGACACCTTTGAGAATTACGAACATCGATCAAGGCAAGGGTAAAAACCTCTAACTAATTAGAAAATTTGTTAATCGATTAAGTCATTTTTTTTTTGGTTTCCTTTTCTCTGCTAGATTTTCCTCCTTTTCAAGTGAGTTAATAGATGAACACATGATTTAATTGATTAAATCATTTATCAGCCCATGGAACATTTTCCTTTTGAGCCAAATTTTTTTTCTATATAAAGGAGGCTAATCTTCACTCCATTTTACACCATATTTTTTAATAGAAACCTCTTTATTTCTCTTCTACTCTCCTTGCTTTTGAAATTACTTTTTCACGAGAATTATTGTAGTGCTTAAATACTGAAAAGCCTTTGTGAGAGTTGGATTTTAACTAGTGTTGTGCTTAATCTTTTATATTCAAGAGTGTGATTCTCTTGTGAATTATTTTTGTAAAGAATTTAAAGGATGCAAGATAAACTTGATAAAAGCTTGGTCGTAGGTTCTTAATCTTAGCCAGTGTAAATGCTCGATTTGTTTGTTGTTTGAAGTTTTTTGAGCTAAGGGTATGGAAAAGATTTGTCGGTTGGTTCTTGAGCTTAGAAAATGTAAAAGCTCTATTTGTTATTTGTTGAAGGTTCGTGTTCAAATCTTGAAAAACGCTTAAGTGTGTTTAAGTGGAACTCTCAAGAGAAAACTCTTAAGGATAAGAGTAAGCCAAATGGTTATACCAAACTAGTATAAACCTCTAGTGTCATTCTCTATATCCTTTCTCTCTTTATTTGTTTATGTTATTTATGTGGAGTATCTCTCTTCATCTCTATCTTCTTTTTATATGTTCACTAACGTATCTCTGGTTGTTTATAAAATTAAATAAAATTGTTTTAAAGACCAAACTTTTTTGAAATTGTTTTCGATTTTCAAACAGCAGAAGACACCCCCCCTCTCTTTTGTGTTTGGAGTCACTTGGTCAATAAGTGACATCAAATCCTAACTCTTGTTATAAGACTAATGTTATTAGGAGTTAGTATGATGACTTCAAATATTTGTTCTTTTAAAAAGTACTTTCCGTGAATACACCTCCACCATATGATGGTGAAAGGTTATATATATATATATATATATATAGCGAGAGAGAGAGAGAGAGAGAGAGAGAGAGAGAGAAAGAGAGAGAGAGAATAAAACTATTTTTTATGTTCTATTGGTTGAGGTCTGTGGAGTTATGTTGTAAATGTCCCTTTTGGTTCTACTCATTCTTTTGATAATGAAGTAGTAAACAAACGTAAATATGTGGACCACATAAGATAATATAAAAGTGCAACAATGGTATCAAGCTTAGTACTCAATGACAAGTGGTTTAAGCACTAGAGAGTAACATTGTGTTTTTAACTGTAGTTTGGCCAAAGAATTATGGAACACCCTTAATTATGAAGTTTCTACTAAGATGGAAAAGTAAATTACACGTGTTTAATAAATTGAGTCACCAAGTCAAAATGAAAATAATCTTTAAGGATGGTTCTCAAATTTTAAAACTCTTGAATTTAATCTAAAAAATTGTGTTTCTGGAAATATCTAAGATTCAGGAACTGGTACCAAAAACTTGATCTAGCACTTGAATCCAAAGATACAAAAATTATTAGTAATTTTCAAGATAGATAAAACAAGAATAAATCATTGAAAAATTAGAACAATTGATCCAGTTGATTAAAGATGATGAAAATATTAGAAAATCAAACTTATATGCATCATCAAGATCATCATCAGAATCATATGATGAAGTATTTGAAACATCATCACATGAAACTTAATATGAAATTATTGTAACAATATATGAAGGATCTTTTGAAGAATCAACATCAGAAAAATCATGTGATAAGTTTGTTCCTTCATACAAGAAATTTAGAACGACATGTGAATAATATATCTGAGAAATAACTGAGTTGTCAACCAAAAAATCATTTGAGGAATCTCATTTAGAACATTCCAAAGAATCATAAGAAGAGGTAAACATTTTTTAAAGCTACTTATGATAAAGACGACGAGCTAACTACTTTATCCTATAAAAAATTGTTTGATTTAAGTGTTGAGCTCAGTAAAAGAAATGATCAACTCAAAAAATTAAAGAATTTAATAAACGTGTTAAAGAAATTGAAAATGAAAATTATAGGATTAGAGATAAGAATAATGCACTTAGAAGAAAAACTTTAAAATCAAATAAATGTGAAAAATGTGATGCATTGAGAAATGAAGTGGATAGTAGGGGTGGGAATAGGCTAGGCTAGGCTTTATAAGGCCTGAGCCTGGCCTATGATAAACTTAACAGGCATGAGCCTGTCCTATGGCCTACTATAGGCTCTTTTTTCAGCCTGACCTGGCTTTTTTAAAAGTCTGGCCTGACCTGAAAGTCTATTTAAAAGTCTCTTTCTCATTAAGGTTTTTAATTATTTCGTATGACTTAAGAAGCTTTATAAGTCGGCCTATATATGAATATTTAGGTCGGTCTATTTAACATCTTTCTCATATATATATATATATATATATATATATATATATATATATATATATATATATATATATATATATATATATATATATATATATATACACACACATACACACACACCAAACTATTTAGCATTTTTTTCTAATATATATATGTATATATAGGCCAACCTATTTAGACTATTTTTAATATATATTAAAATATAGGACGACCTATAAGGCTTCATAGGCTATATATATATATATATATATATATATATATATATATATATATATATATATATATATATATATATATATATATATATATATATATATACACATATACACACACACCAAACTATTTAGCATTTTTTTCTAATATATATATGCATATATAGGCCAACCTATTTAGACTATTTTTAATATATATATTAAAATATAGGACGACCTATAAGGCTTCAAAGGCTTTTTTAATAGCCTAAGCCCGACCTGTATAATTAAATAGGCTTTTAAAAAAAGTCTAAGTCTGACCTTTTTATCAAATAGGTCTGGCCTGACCTGACCTTAAATAAGTGATAAGTGCCGAAATGTAGTTATTTTGTGTATGTAAATAGTGACACTTATCGATACTTTTTGTTAGTACCGTTTGAATAATTCCCCGTTTTTATGTAAATTCGTATACTTTGAGTTGTATTACGTTTTCGTTTAAATATGTACCGTTTGATAGTTTTGTTGTATTTTTGTAGGTTTTTCTGCGTTGTCGAAGCCTCGAGGAATAAAGTGTCGATGCCACGGCTACGGACGCATTTTTGAAGAAATAAAGCTGATGTTCTTGTGTAGCTCGCGTCGCGCGCTAGAGGTCGCGTCGCGCGCTGTAGGAGCAAAAGAATAAATTTTGGGCAGAACTAAGGGCATGTCGCGCCAAATTAGGGCGCGTCGCGCGCTTGGGCGGTTTGGTACATAAGTGAGAGGGCGCGTCGCGCGCTCTGCGATATCAGTTTTGTATAAATAGTTTTGAACAGATTTTTTTTAGGGTTTTATCACTCATTTCCCCCTTGGAGTGGCTCTGATCCATTTTTGATAGTTTAGAGGCTTAGGAAACACCATTGGATGCTACATCACGTGGATTGACTATGGATTTATCTCGATTTCATTGTGACGGTGAGAGTTTCCGGTCCATCTTCTTTCTTCCCTATGTTTCATTCCAATGGTGGGTGTTATATGTATATTTCAACTCTTATTCTATGTACATTTGTCGATCTTGGGATCGTTTATATATTCGCTTTTCAAATCATCATTGTTTTTATTCTTGATCTTTTTGCTTAAATGCTCTGGATTTGTGTTGTTGCAGAAATGGACACCGTAGATCTTGATTAGGAATGATAACTGTTAGTTTCTAGATTTCAGAAATGGATTTAGGGCTAATAATCGTAATGGGAATCGAATTTAATGCCTCTGTGTTGTTTGTGACGGTTGAGACATCGCTGATGTGAATAGTACGTTTGAGTTTTCGTCTGTGTTTCAGAAATGGACACTGATGTGGCGTCTCGATTGATGCCCGATGATTTTAATGCGTATTGTGAGTGTGTTGCGATAAGATCTTCCGATTTAAGTATTCGACGGGTAGAAAGAAATGCAATTCCATAAATATTTCTCTTAGACTATTGAGATTGTTTATTTGCTTTTATTTACTTTTCCCGCATTTACTTTTCCGCACCCAATCATGAAACTTAGAACGCGAGATAGTCGAACGGCAGTTTTTCTCACCAATCTCTGTGGACTACGATAAGATATAACCTATATCACCTGGTAATAAATAATACCTATTACTTTTTGCTTGCCGCTTTACTGCTCCAACAAAATGGCGCTGTTGCTGGGGATTGGTTGAGATTAATCGCATTGCGATGGTTTCTCGTTTTAAGTTTCGTAAATATGTGAATATTGTATATTTTGTGTATAGACTCATACTTGTATATTTTTGTATAGTTATACTTGTATCTTTTTGTTTGGTAAACTGACTAAACAAGTTGAACTCAGATTAGCTCTTAAATTACATATCTTCACTTTTTAACTTGTTTAGTCAATTTCACCATTCCGTTGTAAATTGTGTTTTTCTTATTGTTTGAGTATTTGCACATACGTGTTGTTTACGTTTTGTTGTAAATTATATTGTTTCGCAACGTTTGTTCAAGCGTGTGGTTAGGTCATTTCTTTAGGTTGCGTTTGAGGCAAAAGCATTGGCGTACCGCAGGGAAGTTACTTACCATTCGCGAAACAATAAAGGCGTCGAGTTAACGACGTAAAACGAGCGCTTGTTAGGAGACACCCCAACGGTTTTATTTTTCTATTTTTCTGTTAATGAGTTATGTAGGTGATAAGTGGAGGCCGCATTGGAAAGTCTAGTCTTTTTAGACTGGTGTGGTTATTTCTAGTGTAGCGCGTGTCACGCGCTCTAGGGCGCGTCGCGCGCTGTGTTGCTTTTGGCCAGTAAATTCTTTTTAATTGTTCACTTGGCTCGCATTTTTCCCACTTACACCAAGGCTTTATAGTATAGTATTTTATAGTTTTATTTTTTAATTCTTTTGTTGTTGTTTAGACTCAAATTTTGGTCCGATTACTTGGAGTCGCATTTGGTAATTCTCCGATTGTGATAGATTCACCATGCCGGTTGTGCGGTAATGATTGTTCAAATTTGTGCGTCGCAAGGTACTCGTTTATCGCTTTCTATAGCATAGCATGTTTATGAGACTTTTCATTAGTACACATTTCATATTACTCATTCTTTTTGCATAACTTGCTCATGACTTGAATCACAATTAGTTTTCCCTTTTTACCATAAATGTGAGGTGGCTTTCCATTGTGTACATATGCGAGTGACCGACTTTCTTGTTTTAACTGGATATTATTATGTTTAATCTTTCGTTAGTATTGATTTTGTGAATGCACGAAAGTGATCAAGGCACTTGTTTGATTTTGAGCACAACTACCTTAGCCAAATGTCAATTTACCTTGTGAGTGTGTGACCATTCGTAACCCCTTTGAGCCTTTTTGTTATTGTCCATTTTGTTTTTGAACTTGAGACATAGTTCACCTTTTTGATGGATTTTGATTATCGTTTTTCTTGATCCTTAACTATGATGTTTGGTTGGATTTTTACCTTGCCTTAGAAAGTAGGGAGTATTCACTTGATATTGTGGTTGGATTCAAGTTGGGAAGAGGATGTTTGCCTCTTTATGATATGATTGGTATGAGGTTGTGGAAAGAAAAGAAAAAGAAAATGAAAAAAAAAAGAATGTGAGAAAGAAAGAATAGAAAAAGAAAGAAAAAAAAAGAGAAAAAGTTTGAAAAAGAAAATAACAAAAAGAGTATGAATAAGAGTGTGCTAATAAGTATTGTGTTTGGTGTGAAACTTGTGATGAAGAGAAAAGTTGGATTGAAATTCCTTTGTTTGAAACTTTGTGGAAGTAATTACTCCCTTAGGTTTAGGCAAGTTTTTGTTTCGATTAGCTTTAGGACTTATCACTTGTTTATTAACCGAGCCACATTACAACCTTTAAAGCCCTTGTGATTCGTGTCATTGCATTTTCGATACTGTTTGTGGATGAATGCATAATTTTGTCTTTTGTTTGCAAGTTTGTCGGGTGTGTGTCAAAGTCCTCACCTTTCGGTGTTTTTCATCTACCGATGAATTTTTGTTAGGCGTGATTCGTGATTGAGTTTGCTTTGTTTTTGAATGTTTTGTATGATTTTTGTACTTAGGATTCGTTTCGTTTTCATGTTGTCGTTGTAGGATTGTGGTAAGTATTTACTTTGTTCGTACGTTTTTGTTTGAACCGTACAATTGTTTCGTTTTTCCAAATCTTGTTGATTCTTGATTCTTTGGATTTTTACTTTTGCGATTTGAGTGTTGGGCCTTGTTTGAGGACAAACAGATTCAAGTTGGGGAGAGTTTGATAAGTGCCAAAATGTAGTTATTTTGTGTATGTAAATAGTGGCACTTATCGATACTTTTTGTTAGTACCGTTTGAATAATTCCCCGTTTTTGTGTAAATTCGTATACTTTGAGTTTTATTACGTTTTCGTTTAAATATGTACCGTTTGATAGTTTTGTTGTATTTTTGTAGGTTTTACTGCGTTGTCGGAGCCTCGAGGAATAAAGTGTCAAAGACACGGCTGCTGCACGTTTTTGAAGAAATAAAGCTACTATTCTGGTGTAGCTCGCGTCGCGCGCTGTAGGAGCAAAAGAATAAATTTTGGGCAGAACTAAGGGCGCGTCGCTCCGGATTAGGGTGCGTCGTGCACTTGGGCGGTTTGGTACATAAGTGAGAGGGCGCGTCGCGCGCTCTGCGATATCAGTTTTGTATAAATAGTTTTGAACAGATTTTTTTACGGTTTTATCACCCATTTCCCCCTTGGAGTGGCTCTGATCCATTTTTGATAGTTTAGAGGCTTAAGAAACATCATTGGATGCTACATCATGTGGATTGACAATGGATTTGTCTCGATTTCATTGTGACGGTGAGAGTTTCCGGTTCATCTCCTTTCTTCCCTATGTTTCATTCCAATAGTGGGTGTTGTATGTATATTTCTACTCTTATTGTATGTACATTTTTCGATATTGGGATCGTTTATATATTCGCTTTACAAATCATCATTGTTCTTATTCTTGATCTTTTTGCTTAAATGCTCTGGATCTGTGTTGTTGCAGAAATGGACACCGTAGATCTTGATTAGGAATGATAACTGTTAGTTTCTAGATTTCAGAAATGGATTTAGGGCTAATAATCGCAATGGGTATCGAATTTAATGCCTCTGTGTTGTTTGTGTCGGTTGAGACATCGCTGATGTAAATAGTACGGTTGAGTTTTTGTCTGTGTTTCAGAAATGGACACTGATGTGGCGTTTCGATTGATGCCTGGTGATTTTGATGCATATTATGAGTGTGTTGCGATAAGATCTTCCGATTTAAGTATTCGACGGGTAGAACGAAATGCAATTCCATAACTATTTCTCTTAGACTATTGAGATTGTTTATTTGCTTTTATTTACTTTTCCCGCATTTACTTTTCCGCACCCAATCATGAAACTTAGAACGCAAGATAGTCGAACGGCAGTTTTTCTCACCAATCTCTGTGGACTACGATACGATATAACCTATATCACCCGGTAATAAATAATACCTATTACTTTTTGCTTGCCGCTTTACCGCTCCAACAATAGGCTAGGTTATAGGCCCCTGTAGGCCGGCCTGGCCTATTCCCATCCCTAGTGGATAACTTACATGAAACCATAAGTAAATTTATTAGAGGAAAAGATAATATTGATATGATTTTATCTAACCAAAGAGCTACTTATAATAAATCCAAATTATGTTATCATCATAATAATAATTCCAAGTCATTTATAAGTATTTGTCACTCTAAAAAGAAAATTAGTCACCCTGTTTATAAATGCAATTTTTGTCATAAGCATGGTCATATTGAACCTTTTTTGTTTTTACAAAATGCATGATTTAAGATGGTCAATGACATATATCTCAAAAGATCTAAGTCATCTTAAAACCACCAGGACCCAAAAAAAGATTTGGGAACCAAAGATTAAAACATATCTATGATATGTTTTGTAGGAATACATTGCAACTTCAGAGACCAATCTTCAAACCATGAAAATCTGTGCAAAGCACGAGTCCAAATATTCTTAGAAGAAATATAATTCATTGCTCAAAGAATTCTTTGGAAATTTATGTTGGATCAAGATTCTTTTTAAGGAACCTCACTAAGGAGGAAATAATATTTGAAGCTAACAACTCGTATCAAATTATTCGAAGAGATGCAAAAATAAAGAGAATAAACCTTGGTTCCATTTTTTGTAAAAGGGGGGGGGGGAGATCTCTTCTCAAATGTTTCTTGATATTTAAGGTAAATTACCTGGTAAAAGAATATACTCAAAAAACTCTGGTTGTTCCTCTAACAATCGTTAAATTAATTGCATAGTCCATTTAGTTATTTTTTTATACTTATCTTTATTGTGAAAAATAAAGTTCTTAGCAAAGAGGGTGTAAAACAAAAGAAGAGGAGGTGTAAAAATAAAATTTGGGTTCAAAATCTCTCAAGGCCCGAAAGGACCAAAGAAGCTGAAAAATCTTCATTTAATCGATTAAACCTAAATGTTTAAACGATTAGGACTTTTTAAAATTTCAAAATTAGCGTTAATTAATCTATTTAACCATGGATAATAGATTAAAAGCCCTAAAACATGCCTGTTGCCTCCACCAATCAATAAGAATCAATTGACACTAATGAAGTAATCAATTAAAATGTCATTTAATCAATTAAATTGCTATATAATCTTCTCTTGCTTTCGTCTCCTTGCCTTCTTGTTATTCTCGTGCTACTTTTGTGTTAGCATCATCAATATCAATGGAACCAAAGATAGATTGTTCCTTCGAAAGTATCTTAACTACAACATACTTCTCAGATGATTTTTTTGTCTCAAGAACGAGAAAATAAGTTTTACTATAACTTTGCCTTCAAGAATCTCATTTCATCTTATTATATGGATGACAATGTTTATTTAAAATTTGAGTTCTTTGATGCTTTCATCCAAACAAATATGAAGAAATTTGACTGCAACATGCCTGAGGATTTGTTCCTGAAATTGACAAGAATGTTTATGCTCATCTCAGCTTTAGAGATGGAATTATCAAAACAGAGTTATGTAAGCTAGAAATCTTTCTTTCTCTAGAAGAATTTGTTACCATCTGCATGAAGGTGAGAAAACACAAGAAGGAGGGTTGAATTGTGTTAACTTTTTCTCCCTTTTCTCTTAATAAAATCTCTTGACAGATTCTAAATATAAAATTAGAATTTGATTCAGAGTCTGATGAGCAGCAGCGGATAAAAACAGTTAAGAGATAAAGAAGAGTGAAAGTGAGACACAAGGATTTATCCTGGCTTCTCCCACAATTCAGGAGTAGTCCAATCCTCTTGCACTTCCAAGGGATTTCGACTATAACCAAATCTGATTTCAATTGAACATCTTCTGTTAGAAATCTATATCTCCTCCATTGGAAGTGCAAATCATCATTTCCTGATCACTTCTCTTGAATTTCAGCTTCTATTCCCTCAGATCTTTCTTTCGACCCATCGACAATGGTGGCTTCCAAAGCTACGTATTACAACGTAAAGTTGTTGTCGCTACAGCTGAAGCAATCACAGATCCACCACCTTGTCCTCAAAGAATAGATGACCAAGTCCTTCTAACATCTCTGTGCGATTTGTCGAAACAAGATCATGTCTAACCTAGGATAAATCGATAATTTTAGCTTCTTTCGTTCCTCGGATCTGTGCCATAGTTTCACTAGGGTGAGCCTTTACTTATACTTTCACCATTTCCTACAACACATCACTAGTACGAAAACCACCATAATGATGGTTCTGAAACACATATAATAACAGTTTTACCTCTGTTGTTAGGTAAGGTGTGATTGTATGTATTATAGTTTTCACAACGGGCGTGTGACTGTTGTTATAAGTTAAGTAGCGCGTTACGTATAACTACAGTTGAATTTTTCAACCGTTGTGAAATAAGTCATAGGTCATTGACCTACATAGGTCGCCATTATTGGAGTCTTGTCTCTTGGTGTCTTGACCTACATATGAAGTAGTTATCCATAATATCCAAATAAATACATATAATTCCAAATAATAATAGTTGTGAGTGAACAACCTTAGAAATTATAACTTACAGTAAATTATGAACGAAGTATATAAAATACTTACTTGTTAGTTTTCCCACATTTCTTCTTGATGTTCTTCTTTTGAAGTAGGCACAAGAATTTACACATAAAAGATAAAAAAAGAGATAAGAGAGAATCTGAGTAAAAACATAAATAGACGTTTGCAGAAACAAAAACAGAGAGAATCTAAGCATAGTCTTCCAGATAGTCAAAGTCAGGTTCTTCATGCATAGTCTTCAAGGAAGCTTTCTTCTTATAAAAATGGGTAAACTTAAACATCCAGGTCACATTACAGCTAAAATGGATAAACATAAACAGTATAAGGCTGAAAAGAGGGATTTTAAGAAGGAGATTACCAAGCTCATGAAGAAACAAGCAAAGGAAGAGAAGAAGAAATCTGAGGAAGCTTTAACTTCAAAGGTTCGAAAGTCTGAAGGCACATCTGTTAGGGCCTCCAAAGTGGAAGAAGAATAAAATTATCTAATGTAGGCACATCTACTGAAGATGGTGAAGATTTTACTATCGCAGTCATCTCGTTCGCTAAGGCAACATTGAGTGTTATAAACAAAATCAATTGTCTGTTATGTTTTTATTAAGTGAAAAGAATTTCACAATGGTTGCAAGAAACAACTGTAATGAAATATGAAACACATAACCACAGTTGAATAAAACAACCGTAATTGTTATACTTTAAATTTTTAAATAACAAAAAATGTTAAGGGTCACACGCTTATTTTTATTGAAAAAATAGAAAAATGTGGATGCTGGAATTCGAAGTTTTTCACCCAATTTTTATAACCACATTTAAATTTAAAAACCATGATCAATGTTTCTTCATAAAATAAAAAATAATAATATACATAAAAAAAATATTATTACAGTGAATTAGTAATATATCTTCATCAATGATATGTTTTGTAATAGTGCATGGAGAAAGTGTTTTCCAACCTGTTATATGCTAACAATGGCGTGCAGGTGGCCAATGACCTATTGAACATTGTTTCAAATATGGTGCAGCAGCATAATCCTCTTTCAGTCATACGCCACTTTTTTTTCTTATATTGACTTGAATGTTGAATGTTAACATTATAGATTAAAAATTATGGGTGTTCACTAGGATAGAAAAGTAAATAGAATTAATGTAATATTATATAAAAAAGATTTGAAAGACTGATTTATAAAATTAACAGTTATGACCTCCGGTTTTAAAGTTGGGAAATGCTAACCAACGTCTTTAGGGTGCTTTTAAAATATTGACTTTTATAAAATATATATATATATATATTTTATTTAATATGCTTAAAGAGTGTCCTGAAAGTACTGGTTAACAAGACCCGTTAAAGTTTACCTAAAATTTATTTTCGTTGTATCTGCTACTTTATTTGTTTTGATACATAAATGCCTACTATATTTTGAAAGAAAAGAACAGTGTTTCATCAACAACAAACACAACCGAGAAAAGAACGGTGGATAGCAATTTTAAATTAATAATACTAGTTTTATCCAACAAAATGTTTTTGCATTTTATAAAAACAATATTCGAGGCCCACAAATTTAAATTGAAGCAACAAAAACATATCTAGGTAAGTCAGTTTTTCTTCTTCTGGGACCTATTTCCGTTTAAAAAAAAGTAAACTTAACAACCATTGAAAGTAAAGTTGAGGCGTTAGGGGCAAGATAGGGATGTGGAAGTGAACATGAATGAATATAACAGTTGTTGAAGTTAATATGGACAAAGAAAATCCTGAGATCCACAATAATTAATAAGCTTAAAATAAAATAAAAGTAAAATAAAGAAGAAAAAACGGAAAGGAGAGAGAAAGAGAGATAACGATGATAACGGTTGGGTGATGATGGGTTTTCTGAGTTTGACTGACGACTATACAGGCTGTATAGCATTACGTGCGGATATTTATTTATTATGAATTTTAATTTAAAAAAGTTTTGGTCGTTGATTGATGGGAGAAAAATACATAAGCAGAGTAGGACCCAGAAGACAAGAGTATGTTGACGTGGCAGAAAACGACAAGATCGGTCGCCGAATCGGAGCGCGAATCATTCTTGCTTTCTTTTATCAGTCCAGGCTGTATTCTTTACCTGCCTATATCTATCCCTATTTCTCTCCATTCACTCACTCACACCTGTCGGTCACCTTCCTCTCTTCTTCCTATTTACTTTTTCTTCTTTAATTATAAGCCTCTTCCATTTTTAATTATCTTAACTGAACATGTTAGAATAAACATTTTTGTTTGTACAGTATGTTGTCTGAAGTACTAGTTGTCACATTTACAAAAATTGAATGCAATTTTAATTCTTTATTCACTATTGTTATTATTATAATAAAAAAAATTTCACCTTATATTTATTAATAGAAATACTTCAATAATTTTGTTTGTAATGATGTATGAACATCAAAGTATGAGTTCCAAGATAACATTTAATTTATTTTTTAAAAGTAAAATTTTAGATATTAAATTATTTAAAAAATATTTTATGAATTTGATATATGCATGACTTGACTTGTTAAATTAAATCAATGCGATAAAATAGATTTATTCTTTTTCAAATTATGAATGATTAGATAAAAATGCTAACCAATGTCTTTGAGACACTTTTTAAGTGATTAAAGTGATAAATTTTTTTAAAAATACGTGTATTTAATGTATTAAAAATGCATTGGAAATTAAAATATTAATTTTTATAAAAAATATTTTTATTATTTAGTATGTTTAAAGAGTATTCTGAGGACACTGGTTAGCCAGACCCCTTAAAAAATGGGTAGATTAAGTTTCCGGATTTTTTTTATATGACGAGTTTGAGTACTTCTTATACACTTTTTTTTTTGAAAGATTTTATAAGAAGGAACGAAGTGACCACAAATCTTAAAATTTAAAATCACATTTAAGAACCTAGTGCTATAGTGCAATTTTGTCATTGAATGAATACTAAAAGTAGGGACTAGTGGATGTTGATGAATTAAAGAAAGGTATAGGGAAAGGGCGAAAGAGAAAGTTGTCGGGTAGGATGGGGGTATAGGTTTTCATTATTCAAATGTCAAATAGTATCATCCAACAGATCCGTATCCAATCCATTTCTGTTTACTTGTACCTCCTACTCCTACCTACTGCCCAGTGCCAACTAATGCCTTCTGTCTTCATGCAATCTTAATCCTTCATCTTCGGATTGTGTCAATATGCAATGCATGCAATAATCTTCTGATTATGAGCTAAATTAACAATACTTAATGTTCCTTACCAAACTAACAACTTTTAATATCAACATTAAAATTAATTGTATTTTACCATGCCAATGAATGCAATATAAAGAAAAATTTTAGTTAATATTAAGGGTGGCAAATGGACATGTCCGTTACATTTAGATCAGTTTCGTGAAAGTCTATAAAAAAAATAGGGTGAGATAGACATATTTGAGAGTGCGAGTATAAAATCTTGTCCCGCCATACAAAAAAGTGATGACGGAGCGAGGAAGACCCGCGGGCATTGAACATATTAAACCTAAAAATTGTAAAATTGTATGAAAAAATTCATGTCCACAAAAGTCCACAAAAAAATAGGACCGGGTAAGACGGACACATTAAAGGAAACAGGCCTAAAATCTTACCCAACCCCACGAAAAAGTGCGGATAAAATGGATTTTTCCTTCGAATCTAGCCCGTTTTGCCTAAGGGTGTTCGCGGTGCGGTTTGAATGATTTTGATGCTAAAAATCATCCGAACCGCAAGAGAAAAAAATATGCGGTTCGGTTTGATTGACTTTCAAAAATAAAACCAAACCAAACCAAATTAATGCGGTTTGAATTGATTCGATTTTTTACAAAAAATTTATTGAGCTATACATATACATGTAGAGAAAAATATAATTTTGTGTTTAATCGTTCATACATTGTCATAAAAAAAATTTATAATTGTCAAAATAAGTTAATAACGTGTCTTACAATTTTATCTTCGGTCTAAAGAATGATATACATGAACTTGCATTTGTAAATAAATATTATACATGCAAATTAATATTTTACAAAGAATACGATAAAATATATTTTGTTTTTATGATGATATTTCTAAAATATTAAGAAAATATATATTAGTTAGTAAGATTTTGTAACATAATGCAGTTTGGTTTGATTTAGTTTGGTTTGTAAAATACAAACTATAAACCGAATCGAACTACGCGGTTCCATTAAAAATGCTCCAAACACATCTAAATCAAAAGCGATTTTTTACGGTTTTAGTTTGATTCGGTTCGATTTTCCAATTTTCTATTAGATCGATTCGATTTTGAACACCCCTAATTTTACCACCCTAGTTAATATGGTCACTTTCAATTGATGATAAGATATTTTGACGTGCCCAAAATACACAGTAGTTACTAGTTAGAGTAAGTTGAGGACTGCAAAATGAAAAGGGAGTGTAAAGTTACTTAACCATCATTTTGGACTGGTAACTTGCAGCTGTATATATTTACTGCAGAGAGAGCGTGGTAATGATGGTAATAATAATGCTTCACTTCACCTTTATGAGAGAGTTTTGTAAGTTTTTCAACCCGCGTGGAATTATCTATAAATAGAAAATAAATATAGTACGGCGAACTGTAGTACTTTATCACAATTATTAAAATCGAGCAGGGACAGCTGTAATGTACAATTATTATTATTAGATACAGTTTTTGTTTGTTATTGACATAAGTATTTCACAAATTCTTTCAAGTATTTTGGAAATAAAGATGTGGTGACGGGTAGGGATGGACATAAACACTCAAACAGGTATAAACCGAGTTATCCGAAATCAAAAAAAGCCCAAATGGGCGGGTATATGAGGGTCTCGGGTAGTTAAAATGATATTTTTGGTTTTAAATGAGTTAAAATAGGCGGGCTCGATTTTCAAAAATCGACCCAGCGTGACCGAACAACCCGTATACATGCTTCTGTATTCAAATTTTAAAGATACTAATAAGATATTTGTGCTATCACACAGGTCCTGTCTGAATTCATATTATACGTCTATCAAACCAGTCACAACCATAGACTAATAATATACACCAAATTTTAAGATTAAAATGAACAATCTACCGCTGGTATCTCATAGATACGTTCACATCTACCAGTTGAGTCCATATTAATTAATAAACCCCAGTAGAATCCAAATGAGTTAGTTTTAAAAATTTATTAAACCTATTTTAAATATTAGTCCATTTTTCTAAACCTAAAATGTATGACAGCTCCCCGTCAAATTTTAGTTTTAAAACTTTCTTATTACATCATATTTACATTTTTTTTATAGCCTACAATGTATGACAACAATTCGTTAAATTTCAATTTTAAAACCTTCTTATTAGATCATATTTACAAATTTTACAAATCTAAAATGTATGACAGTATCCCGTCAAAAATTAATAAATTATGTTAATATGCCCATGCAAATTCAACCTGAAGATTAAAATGAAACATATAACTTAATCTTCAATAACAATCTTCAAAATAAATAAAAACTAATCATATATAAATTTATTGTAAAAATTTATAAATAAAAATATAAGTTAAAAAACCAAAAAAAATATCATCAATTTTCTATTAATAAAATTGGAGTTTAAAATTGTAATATAGCTTTTTATATTCTAGATAAACCAAGTTTTTTGAAAAAAAAATATTTATTAACTTATTTTAAATTTTGTTATTTTTGAATGTATTATCATTATTTTTTAAATCTTCCTAATTAAAAAATATATGATTAAAGAAATGTGTAAAACTAATTTATACTCCCTACGTCTCAAAATATAAGAGAAAAAATAAAATCACACTTATTAAGAAAAGTAACACCATAATAATTTTGGATGAAAACTTTTTGAGATTTTCATGAAATGATTATCTTCAGAAGATGTAAAAACAATTCTAATGGGTGGTTGATTATAGAAAAAGTAAGAGAGTGTAAATTAAATGCAATTTGTCTTTAATTTCACCTTGAAAAAAATGAAAGTTGATTTTTTTCTCTTAGACTATGTACAATGGTTACATTATTCAACACCCTACTTTTTCACTTTTTATCTTCCACATCATCTTCTCTCTCTTCCACCTAATAATTCAACACCTATTCAATTTTTTTTCACTACAATGGTTTTGTTTAATAAAATTCAACACCCTACCCCACATCATATTCTTATTTTCTTTTAAAGTTTTGTTTTTATGATTATATATTAATATCTATTATCAATTAAAATTAAATTAAAATAATTAATATTTAAACCTTTTTTTTTAAATTTAATAATTTATTTATTTTTTCTAATTTTCTATTCTTAATTTTTTTTCTTGCAAGTAATAAATAAGAGATGTAAAAATAGTTATTTTTTAAAAAAATAAAATTATAAAAAAACTTAAAAATGCAATAAATACACTAAACACACAACACACTAAAAAAGAAACACACAAAAAATGAAACACACATAATTTAATTAGTACAATAGACTCGGCTCACAAACAATTTATTTAATTATGAAATATTCCGAACTTTTCCCATATGTGTTTGACTAGATCTGCTTGCAATTCGTGATGTACATTTGAATCACGCATCACAGATCTAGCACGCACGTGATTCGCAAATGCAGGTAGCACCTCGGTCGAGAATGACTCCGGTGTACTAGACTCACTTGCCTCAGGGTGTTAAAAGGGTTATTGTTGGGATCCATTTCACTACAAGGATGTTTAGAGCTACAAACAATGATTTTTTTAAGGCTAAATAGAAAAAAATTGAGAGAAAAAAGTGAATTTTTTTTTATGAGTCCAAATCAAATGAACCAAGTCTCTATTTATAGAGGAAAAAAAATAATGAATTTTGATAAAAATAAAAATAAATAAAAAATTTATTTACTATGAAATAATTAATTTTAAATGATTAAAAGAAAATAAAATCTAAATAATCACAACAACCAATAAAATTGTGTAAAGTGTTGCATGTGGCCCCACTTTTTTCTCATTCAACCTGATGAATCTTTTCAACACCAATTAATCCACATCACATTAAACACCTCATTCAACAAACCATTGTAGACATTCAACTATTGAATAATTTTTTCAACACCCCTATTGTAAATGGTCTTATATTTTGAAACAAAAAATCTTCACTTTTATCTCTTATATTTTGGAACGGAAGGAGTATTTTGAATTTAATTTTCAATAAAAAATGTATTATTATTTAAAAATAATTTACATATAAAATAATTTATAAAATATATTTTTATACCGTTAAAAATACTAGTAATCATAAATCATAATTTATGATTTATAAAACTAGATTGCGGACCTGTGCTTCGCACAGGTATATTAGAGATAAAACTACAATTTTTTAAATTATATAATTAATTTTTAATTTTATTTGCATATAAAATTATTTTTTTGACCATTTAGATTATGCTTTAAAAAAATTAAAATTTTCAAATTAAAAATATTAAAGGATATCCAAAAAATATATATAAATTAAATAAAATAATAATAATAACATTATAATGTATATTATTATGACTATTTTAACTACTGTGACCTATGTTTTCAACATAAATGGAGTTATTTCTGAAGAGTTCCCAGCAAGGAGAGGGTTGAGGCAAGGGGACCCCATCTCCCCTTTGCTCTTTGTTATCATAATGAAGTATCTCAATAGGCTATTCCTGTGTCTGCAAACCAGCCCTGGCTTTCACTTTCATGCAAAATGCAAGAAGGTCAAGCTGATTAATTTGTCTTTTGCAGATGATGTTTTACTTTTCTGCAGGGGAGATACTCAGTCTGTGAAATTATTGCTTGATACCATTGACAAATTCTCCTCCTCTACTGGCCTGAAGGTTAATCCTAGAAAGTGCAAGTTCTACTGTGGAGGGTTAAATGAGGCTGAAAAGCTGGAGATGAAGGCTCTCACTACCTTTGATGAAGGGATGCTGCCCATGCGATATCTGGGTGTTCCTATCACTAGCAAAAGGCTGACTATACAACACTACATGCCCCTTGTGGAGAGGATTGTGCAGAGGATGACACATTGGACATCAAAGCTGTTGAGCTATGTGGGCCGTATCCAACTTGTTAGAAGCATCACTGTTGCCATCACCCAATATTGGATGCACTGTCTACCTTTGCCTCAATTTGTCATCAAGAAAATTGAAGCAATTTGTAGAAGCTATGTTTGGGCAGGAAGCACTGAGATGTCGAGAAAAAGCCCTGTGGCTTGGGATTCGGTCTGCAAACCTAGAGAGCAAGGAGGCATAGGTCTGTATAATCTCACTATGTGGAATGATATTGCCATGGCCAAATGTTTGTGGAATTTATGTACTAAAGCTGATTCGCTGTGGGTGAAGTGGGTTCACCAATATTTTTTAAAGGGTAGAGATGTTATGACTATCGGCGTGGGCATATCAAACTCTTGGGTGCTGAGGAAGATCATGAGCATGAGAGACTATGTGCAGCGTTACCCGGGAGTCTGGCAGCAGATGGTGAGTAAGAATAAATTCCAAATGAAGAATTTGTATACTGTGGCTGTAGCTGATGGCCCGAAAGTGGACTGGCGTTATCTCTTCAGGAATAATGCTGCGCGTCCTCGGGCCTTGCACACTATGTGGATGGCTTGCCATGGAAAGCTACCCACGAAGGAGAGGCTGCATCGGTTTAATATGCTCACTGATAACCAATGCAGTGTCTGTGGTAAGGATATTGAAACTCTTGAGCACTTATTCTTTAAGTGTGATAAGATGGAGATCATTTGGAAAGGTGTGCTACACTGGTTGGAGATTGACCGAAAGCCATGTGGGTGGAATGAGGAACTGATTTGGGTGCTAAAAGAAACTAAGAAGAAGGGGTGGCGTGCTAAGGTCCTGAAAATTGCGTTTGCAGAAACTTTATATGAAGTTTGGCGTCATAGAAATGATATTGTCTTTGGGAACAACACTGATAGGAATATAGTGGATCGAATAACTGAATGCATTGTGTATAGGGGATGGCAATCCAAAAGGATTAGGCATCATATAGCTAGTCTGATGACATAGTGTTGGTGTTTTAGGGGGTTAGATCTTTTAGATCACCATGTACATATTGGTTTTTTGAATTAATATATCTTATTTCTTCAAAAAAATAACATTATAATGTATTGCATAAAAGACTTAATACGTATGTGTTCAATTACAAAAAGAAAAAGATTAACACTATATATTTTTCGGAGAATTTTACAAATTTTAAGAAGTTACAGTATGAAAACAAATTATTTAAATACAATATAGTAAAGTAACTTGAATCTTTAGCCGATATCATAAATCAAATTTTATTTCAAACTTACATGATAAATAAGAATATGAAATAGGAATTACAATACAAAATCAAAAAGTATATATGTGATCATAATTATTAATAGGACAATAATAACTCGTATTAAAAATTATAACTCTTAATTTTAGTAATTAAAAACAGTTATTAAATTGTAACTCTTAATTTTAGTAATTAAAAACGGTTATTAACTAATATTTGTATTGAGTGATAAAATAGTTAAGAAATAGAAAAAAATAGTAAATTGTATAATAAAGCATAATAAATTTTATAATTGTTATAAATTGTTTTTAAATAATGATATTAAAATATAATAGAGAGATTATATATTTAATATATATATATATATATATATATATATATATATATATATATATATATATATATATATATATATATATATATATTAACTTGATTAGTTGGACGTAAATATTTTAAATTATATAAGTAATTGAAGAAAATATTGATGTATGTTCATGAATTTAAAATATAGCTCATATAAAAAAATATATTTGGAGATAATGTTTTTGTAAAATAATAAGTCATGGATGTTTTTGTAAAATAATAAGTCATGGCTTTTATAATAATTGGATCATTACATTTTTAGGCACTACGTATCATGAATAACAGTACTAATGATTTTTTTTAAACATATGTTCAGTATTGGTACAAATCAACATGTATATATTTCAATTGATTTTTATAAAAGAATATAGATCCGAGTTAAAATTTAAATAAAATAAAATTATACCATATGTTTTAAAATAACTATTCATTTCTAAATATTATATACAAATATTTATTTTATATATTTAGACATTATATTATTATTATTATTAGTTAAATATTATATATTACATATTCATATAATTATTATTAATATTTGTGGCTGTATATTATATTATGTTATTATTATGATTATTATATTTATTTATTTTTAATATAGGGTTAAATTAGTAAATGTCAAAATTAGAATTTTTGTTTAGATTTACTATCAAGGTGACATGTGGCTAAATTTTATTTAGAGATACGACTAAGGTGACATGTGGCTAGGGTTGCCATCATGACAACCTTGAATTTATATATAAGATATAATTATAATGTCTAGTGACAATTAATAAGTGCATTGGAGTAAATTTAATTGAATACATTGTAAATAAAAATATATATTCATGTATTCCACTGTATTTAATTACTAATATTAATGATTAGATACATTACCCAAAAGGACATATTTTAAAAACAAATATTTGTAACAATTTTTTAGTCTAAATGCTAATACTTTTGGATAAATTATTATATACAGTTTTTCTTAGTAAACAAAAAATAAGGTGATTTTTTTTGTTGTTATATTAAAATATTTTTTTATTTATCTCTTAGAATAATTTGAAAAATATTTTAATGTCAATAAAAAATAGTTATGAACATTACATTTATATTAATGAGCATTAAGAAATTATTTAAAAAAACACAAAGAATTAAATTGAAATTGAATATAATCGTTTCACTTGTTTTAATTATGAACATTTAATATTGCTTGGATAATTTGAATCAAAATTGATTTTGGATTTATAATTATCAAATAAAATTTTAATATGTATTTCATAAAACGTTAAAAAAAATTGCTAAATATAATATTTACACATATTATATTTTAAAAATTAAATTAATATAATAATTAAATATATGAGACTCAAATAAAATTAGATAACAAATTGTCTTCAAAAATAAAAGTAGAAACATGAATTAAAAAATCGGACCCAGGAAAAAAACTTAATTAAACACACGGGTAACAGGGTCGGACGCGCGTTTGTTAACATACTTAAAAAATTATCAATAAATTTTTCATTTTTCAATATTTGAATCAATTGTTTTGTTTTTCCTTTTTAATATAATTTCTACAATAGAAAAAAAAAAAAGGTAAAATTTATTAATTTTCACTCAAAATATCAAAATTAATTATACTTCTCATAATTAGTTAACAAAACTTGAAGCAAAAACAGGTGAATTGATGGATTTATTCATCTATCTTAAAAATATTCAAAATATAATAAATAATAAAGCATATTGAATGGAATTTATGCAATGTAAATTAATAGAATAACTAAAAAAATATTAAATGTTGTATTAAATAAATCATTATTTGAGTATTTTAATAAGGGAAATGCTAACGAGTGTCTTAGGGGTACTTGTTAAGAGTTTAAAAAAAAAGTAAGTAATACTTATATTTAACGTTTTAGAAATGGAAATAACTGACTTTTTTTTAAGAATAACAAAGTTTGTTTTATTGAAATTGCTTGTATTCAATGTATTGAATATTGAAATAAATCATTTATTTAAGGAATTTTTTCTTTATATGTAATGCTTAAAGAGTACCCCTGAGGCACTCGATAGCATGACCATTTTAATAATAAGACAATTAAAACAATTATATTAATGATATTGTGTCAATGTCATTTTTAACCCGTAAAATCATTTTTAGCTGATATGGTTTTAGATATAATTTCTATTATACTCTCGACAGTGTTTTAATAATCCATATCTTCACCCATTCCAGTATTATATATGTATCAGTTATATAAGGAGACAAACATGTATTTTTTATTAAAAAGAAGACAAATATGTTTCAACCTTAAGTCTTCTTGTGACAACTCTGAAGGTGGAGAAAAACACAAAAAAGGGGGATTGAATTGTGTTCTTTATCAATTAAAAATTCCCTTTCTTTAAATTCTTTTCTTTCTTCTTAGTATCTCATCTTCTAGATATGCTTTACACTATTGCGGAAGCATGCTTGGAATGGAGTTGCATAACCAATGAGATATTCAATTTAACTTCTTTGTATCATCAGAACTTCTGACTTGTCTCAGTACAGTTCTAAGGATATTCTGCGTGAATGTTCAGATTTAATTGAATTGTGCAGAAAATAAAAGACACGTTTATTTTTATCCTGGTTCACCTTCTGAATAAGGCTACCTCCAGTCCACCTTCTTCAGGTGATTTTCCTTTCAACAGATGTCTTAATCCACTATAATCAAACTTGATTACATCTGCACGATCCTCCGTCGTGACTAACAACCTGCACAACCAACTGCTGTGACTAACCCTGTACAAGCTACCCGCGAGTGACTAACTCCTAGATGACTGAACCGTTCAGTGATCTCATCTGGATATAACGTTCATCAATCTAGTAACCTGCACAGCTACCTGCTGTGACTAACCCCGCACAAGCCAACTGCTCGTGACTAACTATAGATGATTAACCGTTCAGTGATCCCATCTGGATATAACGTTCATCTATCTTCTGGAGATTACAGGTGTGCTTCTTAATTAAGCAAATGGTCTCCTATTCTCAATACGTATGTTTACGATACACTGACTAAAAGTCACTTCTGGTGCCTAAACAATCTATCAGAAGTTTCTTAAGCTATAACACACTACGAGCAACGACTCTATGTGTTTTTACATATTATTACAAGAAACAAAATATCTTGTAGTCTTCTTGTCTTCAACTTCTGGATGAGATCCTTGTATTTCTGTTGTTAAGCAGAATATGAGCATCAGCTCCAAATGGTAAGTGCTTCTTCATGCTGATCTTTGTCTTCAAATCTTCTTAAGATGATTAAGAGCAACAACTCTTTTGTTGATTGCTTATGATTTGATCTTCATCTTCTGAAAGCAGATTTAGAGCAACAACTCTATTTTTATTTGCTTCTTCAGGGATCTTCATCTTCTTCTGAAAGCAGATTAAGAGCAACAACTCTTGTATTAATTGCTTCTTTCAGCTCAGTCTTTTTTCTCATCAAAGTAAGGAGATTAGAGCTTTAGCTCTTGAAATTAATTCCTTCTTGTAAGACTATCTTCATTTCCTCTTCAAGAAGATTTAGAGCAACAGCTCTATGTTGAATTGCTTCTTCCAATGCTTGTCTTCTTCTTGAATACTAATCATGAAACTTGTTACAGCTGATAACACATTTAATGATCATAAGCAGACATGAAACACTTCTTCGAGCAAAAACTCAGTATATTCAGTTTCTCAAGTCATTCAATGTGAACAATGTATGAGTTGATCAAGTATTGGTGAACTTCTGATAACTCCAGTGGAGAATACTGCTAAACAGCAGAGATTTCTTCTTCAATTCTTCTATGATTTCTTCATGTAGGCTTATGCTTAGCGTATAACAACACTATGGATTATTTCATCACATACAGAGTATGTGTTGCCTCTTGTGTAACTTATGATGCATGATTTCATATTTCTTCATTTATACTTTCATGCTCAGCTTCTGTCTACAGATTTTCTCTCAAGATTTCTCTTTTTCTGCATTCTGTAGTTGCACCATGGGTTCACACTTTGGATGCATATTCAATGCATTTTGGTGTACGAATGGGCACACTCTCAAGTTTGAAATTTGATATATATATATATATATATATATATATATATATATATATATATAGCTTGATGAGTTATCGTTGGAATCTAGCCGTTGAGATTGAAGTTTGATCTATATATATAGTTTGAAGTTTGAATATTGCTTTGAATGCTTTGTCTAGATTGAAGCTTTAATGACAAGTGTTGTTCTTGGAAGAACCTTATCTTCAACATGATGATTGCAGTTGATGGCGTGTTTCTTTGGTTAAGCTTGTCTTTCCGATGCACTGCATGTGGCTTGCTTCCTCAATCAACCTTGGGAATTGTTCCTTTTAAATGCTGTAACCGTTTTGCTTATGATGATGTTTCTAACGGCTTCCCATTTGATTCTAAGCTTTGTATTTTATTTAATTTGCATGCTGAGCTGTAGATTCTTCATTGGTTCACAAGTGACTCTGTTGTTGTTTGCGTTTTATATGTCACCGCGTTACTCTATCATAATTTTTTATTGTGAAATTCAAACCGCAATGGTTTTAGTGGAGAGAGATAAAAGTTATTTAGAAGTGAAGTGAAAGTATGTTGAAATGAGAGGGTGGTGTACACCAATGGTTTTAGTGAAAAGAAAATATATATTGGGAGGATTATTAGATTGTTCATTGGGTTATTACATGTGGCAATATGAGAAATGATGAGAAGGTTGGAAAAATAGGTTGATTATGAATAAACCAATTTTAACTGTTGTGCTTTGTAAATTTTAAAACAGAAAATGACATTTTAGGGAGTATGGTGGTATCTTCCATTAATGGCTAGATAATTGATTGATATATTAAATCTACTCTATTTCCTACTTCCTCTATCTTCTCTCATTCTTTCTCACATACTTCTCTCTTCTCAATTTCTTTTTACAACCAAACAAAGTCTTACGGACTTTTGATTGTTCATAATAATATTTTTTCTGAAAAAAACAGTTTTATAATATTTTTATTTTAGACTTTGTTTGGATTGATGGAATCGGATGGAGCGGGGCGGAATTGAATGAAATAAAATGATATTCCGTTGTTTGGATAATTTAAAAACGGATGGAGCAGAGCGGAAATGAGTGGTATGGATTCCATTCGATTCTATCACTTACCACCATATTCCTTCCCCTCTGATTTGGGCGGAATGAACAATATGTCTTATTCTGTCCTAAAATTTTCAAACAATGGAATGGTACATTCGTTCCTCTCTGTTCTATTCTGCTTCATCCCACTCCGCTCCGCTCCGCTCCATTCCGCTCCGTTCATTTCGTGATATCCAAACATAACTTTTTAAAGTAAAAATTACATTAAAAATCACTAATTTGTGCGAGAATGTAAAAAAAAAAAAAGAAAGAAGCATTAAGAAATGGATTACGTTTTAAGTGTACTTAAAGTTGAATGAAAGAAAAATGTTTCTTACATTAACAATTTTTTTAAAAATTACTATTTACTCAATAACGAATGGCATTACTTCACTCGCGATTTTTTTACCACTTTGCCACAATAATGAAAAGATAATACCAAAATGCCATGAAATGAAAAAAAATACTCAAATGCCCCACTTTCCTTACATGTCCGTCCAGGGGTTGGCCGGACTGGTGAAGCCTTTTTTTTCCCTGTTGGGGTCCGTCCAAGGGTTGGCCGGACTCTAACTGGACTTTTTTTTTTCGTTTTTTTTTTAATTTTTTTATTTTAACAAACCTCTTTGCTAAAATACATCAACTTATTTTAACAATTTTGTAGTTTATAATGCTTGTTAAAATAGATCTAAATAAAAATAAATGAGTTTATGGTAAACTCCATAATTAATATATTTTAAATAAGTTGATGGTCGATGCAAATAAGTTAATTAATTAAATTTATAATATATTAAAATCAACCATAAATTTAGCATTTCCCTAAAAATAAAAAGATATAAAAAATTAAGCTTAATTATAAGTAAAAGTCTGCACATTTAACGTCTTTAGAGGATGACAATTTAATTAAAGATAAATTAATAATTGTGTTAATTATTTTACAAAAAATTAAGAAAAATAAATTTATTTAATTATTAAAAATAATCTATAACTAAAACCGAAGTATTTATCTCAATTGGAAGGCAAAGCGTTAGAATTACCTTTCTCACGTCCTCATAGAGCTACCATTTACTTTCATTCTTGTTGTTTTTTTGGTGTCAACGTTCAAATTTTAATTTTCCATAAACGTATATTGGTATAATAAAATTGATTAAAAAAATGAATAATTACTATAATTTTCACTGAATCAGTCATTAAATATAATAAATAAACAATTACTATAATTACAAAATCATTTAAATCAATTAATAAAAATGAAAAAAAAAGTTCACTTAGAGTCCAACCAACCCCTGGACGGACCCCAACTGGGAAAAAAAAGGCTTCATCAGTCCGGCCAACCCCTAGACGGACATGTAAGAAAAGTGTGGCATTTGGGTATTTTTTTTTTCATTTCATAATATTTTGGTATTATCTTTTCATTACTGTAGCAACGTGGTAAAAAAATCCTTCACTCGCTCACAAGAAATAAATCCACATCCAAATGTTCACGTGACCAGATTCGGACATCAAGCAAAACGGACACACGTGGCATTTGCTTCCTTTTAAGCGGCAAAGTAAAGTGGTAAATTACAAATTTGTCCATCGTGGCGGTGCTATTATACGAAAAAAATGAAAAGTCCACACAAACCATTTGAATCTTGAATCTAACGACGTGTCATGGATTTCATCCTTGTCCTGGTTTTATTTATTGGGAAAACAAAAAAAACGGTCTAATACAGGACAATGATAAGGTACGGAAAGGTAAATAAATTCAAATCTTTCACGGCTTTCAGTTGCAGGTTCCCCCATCCCCGCGTCACGTGCGGCCAGCCAATCTAGTACCCTTTCCAGTACTAGTATATTTTCTATTTTTATTCCAAAAATAATACTGCCAGTGTTTTCTTAATAATCGCTTTTGTTTGTTTATTTTTTTATAAAATTATCTTTAAATTTTTCATTGCATTAATTTCTAAATGAATTATTTTTATACAATTAAATTTTTAATCCTCATAATTTATTTGAATAAATACTATGTTTAGGAGAAACAGAGATATTATAAACTAATTTTACATTATTTTACTAACTGAGTTTTGATCGTAATTAAAGTTTATAAATTGATTTTATTGTTTTGATAGTAGTGGGCTTATGACCATAATTAATGATATAAGAACAACTATTCCCTCATCTTAAAATATAAGAGAAAAAGTGGTATTTTTTATTTTCCCAAATTATAAGAGAAAAAAATATAATCTTAACTATTATAAGTGAAATTGTTCAACCATATAATAGAAGATATTTGGATCTTAACAGAAATGTTGTAGATTTAAATAAATTTCTAGAAGATGGGTTGGATTTTGGATTTGAGAAGGAAGTATTGAATAAAGAAGTTCATAATATGCTGAAGATTTTTTGTAGATTTTTCCTACTAGATGCTTGGAGATCAAAGGGAGAAAAATTATGAATAATTACATGTGGGTGTTTTTCTTAAATTTGAAAATAATTTATGTGAGATATTGGATCGAACTCTAGTATGGTCGAAGGGTAGCTTCTTGGTTCGACAGGATTAAGCATGAAGTCGAAGGTTGTTCATATGCTTGTGTCGTAGATGCTAGGGTTGTTAGCATGTTAAATTAGGTTTTAGTGTTTAAACCCAAATTTGTTAAGTTAGCTTGTTTATTAAGTTGACTTGTGTAATGGGCCTTGTGGAAAAAACCCATTAGTTAGTATGTTAGGTTTTATTATAAATAGCATACTAGTCTCTCATCATTGCTAAGCTGCAAATCCTAATTTAGGGTGAGAGAGGTTATTTGTTATTCTTGTAATCTTGTTTTAAGAGAAAGTAAAAGAATAGCAGTTATAACCAATTCTTGTGTTCTTCTTATCTTCCCTCATTCCTATTATATTTTTCTTGTGTTCATCTTATCTTCCCTAATTCCTATTATATTTTGTTCTTGACATCGTTTTTCACAACAACTTAAATTTTTATTTGAAAATTTCTATTACTCTATGTATCAGTTGTTGTAGTTTTATCTATGAAATGAATGAGAGTTTGAACTATTATTTTCTACTAGTATTTAAATGATTGAGATTTGTTAATAATAAAGAAATGATAACAAATATGTATGCGTAAACTAATTTTTTAACTATCAAATGGAGTATAAACTCATTTTCCTACCTCATTATCATTAGCATATAGAAACATTTTCTAAATAGAACTTGTTCACCATGTTGAAACTACTACATGCAAAAACTAATTTTACTATTGAAAAAGCCAATGCAAAAACATCTTCATGTCCATGCTCTCAATTTATCCAAAAGATGCGATAAGTGCTCTTCATGGCCAAATATGCGAGGAAATATAGCCTGCATATAAAAAACACATGTCATTACAATAAAGTTTCATGGCCTGTATAAAATTAGCATACACCATCACTTCACAACAATAAAAAAAAAATGAATTTATACCTTAATCAAAATTGTGTACAGTGGCGGATTCGGAACTTTTTTATGGTGGGGGCTTAAAAATAATGGATATACTTTGACAAAGAAAAATATTTCAAATTGTTCCAAAATACATAATATAACGACAAAAAAAGTTAAAATACAAAAAAACTTACAATTGTCCTCTACGAGTTTTCATATTTTGAAAATGTTCCAATGATTTTTTCATTGTCCACTTCATCAAATATGTCACTCTCTCTATATATGTAACTAAACAATCATTCAACCACTCATCTCCCATACGATTGCGTTAACCATTCTTCACAAAACTCATGGCAGAGAAAGATCTTTCAACAGTTGCAGTTGCCACAGGTAAAATCAAAGCTAACCTCACAAGTAAGTATGTCATTGGATACACAATATACTTTTTAGTTTTCACCAACATTTCAGAAAGTTCGGTGATTCCATTTAACTTAAAAAATTTATCATCAGACCGAAGATCTATGTTAAAAGTCTCAAGCTGACTATCAAGCACAATAAGCTCCACATGAGAAAATTCTGATGGATAAAACTTAGCCAAATGAATCAACTTCTCCTTATCAAATGCAAAAAATGAATCTCTTGGATTTAAGCTTGCTACACAAAGAAGCAACTCAGCGTTCACCTCGGTAAATCTATTGTTAAGCTATTGAAGTTGTCTATCAATCACTTCATAAAATAACTCAACTTGAAAACGATGTAGATTTGAAATTTTTTGAGCTTTACGCTTCGATCTTCCTTGTGTAATGAGTGCATCATCCATATTTGAAATGCTAATATTTTGCTTCTCACAAAATAATGATACTTCATTTAGTAAAGTATGCTAACCATTATCTCTCATACTTTGTAACATGCCTTTACAAACTCTAACTAATGATATAGCATTTACAATATCCTGATTACTTCTTTGCAATGCTTGAGATAAATCATTAGTAATTCTAAATATATTTTTCATCAAGTGCAAGTTAAAAATAAATTCAAAAGACTGTATACTTTTCAATAAATGACAAGCTTCAATTTGTTGATCTGATGATGAGCCATTTTCCTCAACAAATTCGAGGACATCAATTACTGAAGTAAACAAAGAGATCAAGCTAAGTAATGTACCATAACGTGAGCCCCATCTTGTACCTCTGGCAGGTTTCAATGTAGCTTCTTGATTAAATCCAGAACCACTAGAAATTTCACCATTCAATAAAGCTTCTTGAACTTTAAGCATTTGACTTTCTCTAAGAATCTCTTGACATTTACACGAACCTCCAACAATGTTAGATACATTGTTAACCAAACTAGAAAAACAACCAACATCAACTTGCTTCTTGGAAACAACAACAAGTGATAATTGAAGTTGGTGAGTAAAACAATGAACATAGAATGCAGAGCTATTTTCTTTCAAGATCAAACTTTTCAGTCCATCAAATTCACCTTGCATATTACAAGCCTCATCGTAACCTTGTCCACGCACTCTTGACAAACTTAAATTATGTGTTGCAAACAATGACTCCAATGCTAATTTTAAAGATATAACACTTGTATTTGCAACATGAACAAGACCAAGAAATCGCTCAATGACACTTCCTTTTTTATCAACATAACGCAAAATAACAGACATTTGTTCCTTAGTTGATGTATCTCGAGATTCATCAATTAAAATGGAAAAGAAATCATCTCTAACACTATCAACAATAACTTTTGTGGTCTCACGAGCTGCAGCTGTCACAATGTCCTTTTGAATTTAAGGTGACATTAATATAAGATTCCCACGAGCATTTTTTAGAATCATATCAAGCTTTTTATCATGTATTGAAACTAAATGAATAAGCTCAAGAAAATTACCTTTATTTTTTGAATTAATTGACTCCTCGTGTCCACGAAATGTCAATCCTTGCTTCAATAGGCATCGAATACAATCAATTACTGAAGTCAAATGAATATTATATTCTCTTTTCATTAAGTCTGATTGTTTACTGATAGCAACTTCAATATGTTGTTTTTGATTCATTAAGGCCTCACAACTTCTCCAAGCTTGATTGTGAGCACTGTTAAAATTCCCAACATGTATATCCAACCTTTCCTTTTTCTTCCAATTTGAAAAACCGTCAATCGAAAAAGCATCACTACTTTTTTGTTCTCCAATATCGGATCTCATGAGATAACAACATAAACAAAATACAACATCTTTTTAGACACTATATTCTAACCAATTTCCAAATTCTAAAAACCAGTCAGGATTAAACTTCCTAAAAAGAGGTCCAATTTTTCTTTTTGGAAAATCACGCTCTCTTGGTTGACAAGGTCCTTTTTGTAAATAAGCTCTTCGAATGTTATCTCGGTCATTTGGATGATAACATGCCATTTGTTTCCTCTCTCCTGGATCAGCTGGAAGATTGTTCAAATAAACTTCTAAAAATCTTTTTTCCCCACCAATAATTGACCTTAAAGGTGTTGATAATTTTCTACTTTCAACATTTTCTTGAAACTCTGATGTAAATTTCCTTTTAAAATATCTCTCCATTTCTAGCACACTAAAAAAATATAGAAATTTATATCAAAAAGTGAAAAAGAACATACATTTATCTTAATTCAAATACTCTTTGTTGTTCTTCTTATAATAAACACCTAATAAAAAAACTATTTCTATAATTTTACAATGTTATGTTAAACATAAATAAATGACAAAAATAAATTTATTAAAGAAAAAACATACCTCTATATATCAGTTGCAAATGACTCAATTAGACAAAGTCACAGACTCACAAAACTAAATTGATGTTGAACTTGAACTCTTGAATAAAATAATGGAAGAGGAAGAAACAAAAAAAAGTGTTATGTCAAAATGTGAGAGTAAATCGTAAGAATTGTGAGAGAATGTGAATAAAGTTAAGAGAGAGAATGAGTGGAGATTGTAATTGAATTTGAAAAGTTAAAACAATTAATAAAATAGAAATAGTAAATGGTAATAATTAAGAAAAGAATTTGAAGAGTTAAAGTAGTATTGGGTAGTTACATAGTACACGTTAGTGGGTTTGTTGGAGTTATATGGGGGCTGAACAAATAATTAATACTAATTATTAATTTTTTTTTGCTTTGCGGGGTCATGAGCCCCCACTCTCCCCAATGTGAATCCGTCGCTGATTGTGTAAGTATTCAAAAGTTGTTTGGACTAATTGTCGCGTGAAAAAATCGGGATGAGACACCTGATGCCTTCTTTGGGCTCGAGTGCTCAAGAAAATGATTTTGTTTTTTTGTCACTGTAGCGAGGAAAATCTGATATCGAAGTCATAGGATTGACTCGAATCAATATTTCTGTGAAAGTCGCCACCGCGCTTTATTATTTCCAAAGGAAAAGGGAAAAGAACGAAAAAAAACCCAAAGTTTGTTTTAAAAAACAAAAAGAAGAGATCTTAGGTACGGGTGTTGTTTATACAAGGGGAAGGTTTTAAGCACCCCTCATATCTGTGGTACTCCACAGGAACCTTTTTGAAAATCTGTGTCGTGTGTGCTAAAAAAGGGTTTGTTTTATTTTTAAAATAAGCTCGGCAAAGCGTTAAGCTTTGTGCCTACATACCTCCTCGGTGCAATGGAGAAGTCAGAGCTAATGTAGTTCCGCTTAAAGGGAAAACATTTTTAAAACGAATAAACACTTTATCGTCGTTGGAGAGAAATACTCAGCCATTGATCTTGAGCATGAGAACAAACGAGTTCTTTGCATCGCTAATGAAAGAAGGGCTCCAACTCGGATAAAATCGACGAGTATGCCACTAGCTCTCTCACGCGGAAAAGATCTCATTATATCAACCAATTTCAAAATCGTGGGGTATAACCACTCGTTTCGACAATTAACAGTGTCTAAACTTTTGAAGAAAAAGGCCATTAAAGGCAAAAGATATTTTTAAAGAAAGGTTTTGAAAAGGTTGCAAACATAGGAAGGTTTTGGAAAAAGGGAGAAGATTTTGAAAATTTAAGAAGTGGGAGGAGATGAAGAGGCTAACCTATTGCGTAAAATAAAAGCTAAGGAAAGAAACGGTCTAACCGAAATAAGAAGCCAACACTTGACATTGTGAGTCAAGGTAGATTTCCCATCCTTTGGAATATCAATACTAAACCAACATTATCACTTGGGGATCCAGATGAACTTATTATCTTAGCACCATTTCGCATTAAGCACATTAAAATTCTGACGAAAATCGGGCAGAGTAACGGCTGTTTCCGGGTAAAATCCTTATCTCAATGCCTTGGAATTAACCATCAAGGACTTTCAAGGAAATACCTGCACATACAAACAGACAACAATCCAATGCCAGACAGACAGAATAACAGCAGAGTAACAATAGAATAAGGGTCCAGAGGTACTAAGTCTGTAGATGTTGTTGATTGGCTGCAATTTTTGGTAAAACTCATTGTGTTTCTATCTTGTCAAATCTGGTGTCATGACATGCATTCTACTGTTGTGAAGTTTTTCTTATGCAGGCCTTTACCTGATGTCAAGGCCGATGTCATGACATTCGCAGCTGTTACGTTCTTTTCTGTTACTATTTATGGTTATGTGATCTGATAAGATCCTATGCGCTTTATTTGGAAATGTTGGATTCTGATCTGATTCAAGGACGTCTTTGATGGTTATTATTTTTAGTTCCTTGATTTATGGAAATTAGTTTTATTAGGTTTAAAACTAATTTGGATCCAAGGCCCAGCTGCTGCGTTTTCTGAAGGCTATATATTTTACGAAGAAGTTGCAGACCAGATTAGGGTTTTTGTATTGAGAAGCTTTAAGAGTTCTTTGTTTTAAGTTTTTGCGTTCTAGCCTTCTTGTAAGCCAAACAATCATCATGACGATTATCTTGGTCTAGGTGTTTTGGTTTGAGTTGTAAGAAGTACTCGAAGCTTTTAAGCAAGAGTACTATTGTACTTGATTAAAGCTTTTAAGCAAGATCAAGTTGTGTCCTTGAAGTGTGTCTTCTTTTGTTATTCGTAGAGTGTTTTTCATCACTGCTGTGATTGAGGGGGAGTGAGTAGGATCTCTGATCTAAGTAGTTTTAGATTGAAGTTGCATTGGGTAGATATTAAGTGAAAGGAGTAATCTTGATCTGTATTACCTTTAATTGATATTACTTATAGTGGACTTCCTCCCTGGCTTGGTAGCCCCCAGATGTAGGTGTGATTGCACCGAACTGGGTTAACAACTTTCTTGTGTTGTTATTCTGTTTACTTCTTGTTCATTTGTTTAAAAGCATTCAGATAGTAATGTCGTGACATCCTGTTCGACATCGCGTGTCTGAGTCCAGAATTTCAATTGGTATCAGAGCAGGCACCCTGCCTGTTTTTACTGGGTGAGATCTAGGGACAGTATTTTCTGGTACTATGGACAAAGAAGGTGGTGGATTTGTGATTAGACCACCCATTCTGGATGGTTCCAATTATGATTATTGGAAACCTCGCATGGTGGCTTTTCTGAAATCCGTGGATAGTAAAGCATGGAGAGCTGTAAACAAAGGATGGGAACATCCTGTCATTACTGATAAAGATGGCAAGAAAACTCTTAAACCAGAGGAAGAATGGGACAAAGATGAGGAGGCATTGGCGCTTGGCAACTCTAAAGCTTTAAATGCTTTATTCAATGGAATTGACAGGAATATATTCAGACTAGTACATCATTATGAACTAGCCAAAGATGTCTGGGATACCCTCAAGACTACTCATGAGGGCACCTCCAAAATGAAGATGTCAAGACTTCAACTGCTAACTACGAAGTTTGAAAATCTAAGGATGAGAGATGATGAAAGTATTCAGGATTTTCATATGAATATACTTGATATTGCTAATACCTCGGGAGCTTTGGGAGAGAAAATGTCTGATGAAAAGCTGGTGAGAAAAATCCTTAGATCCCTACCTAAGAGATTTGATATGAAAGTTACAGCTATAGAAGAGGCACAGGACATCAGCAAAATGAAGGTAGAAGAGTTAATTGGATCTCTTCAAACCTTTGAGATGGGGATCAGTGACAATTCTGAAAAAAAAAAAACAAAAGCATAGCTTTTGTGTCCAACTCTCAAGAAGAAGCAGAGGAAAGTAGAGAAGAGAATCTATCTGAATCTATAGCTATGCTTGGTAAACAATTCAACAAAATAATGAGAAGAATGGATCAGAAGCCAAGACCTAATGCCAAGAACATCTCATCTGACACCAGTAGATCTTATGACTCTGGCAGAAGAGTAAAACCAGAAGAAAAGTACAATCACAGCAAAGGGATTCATTGTCATGGATGTGAAGGGTATGGACATATTAGAGCTGAATGTCCTACTTATCTCAAGAAACAAAAGAAAGGATTGTCAGTCTCCTGGTCTGATGAAGATTCTGAGAGTGACTTTGAAGAAGAATCAGCCAAACATGTCACAGCCCTTACTGGGGTTTGTAATTCTGATGAAGACTCTAGTGAAGATGAGCTAACCTTTGAAGAACTGGCAGCCTCCTACAGAAAGCTGTGTATCAGAAGTGCTGAAGTTTGTCAACAAGGTGAAAAGCAGAAGAAATACATAGTTCAGTTGGAGGCTGATAACAAAGGACTTAGTAAAACTATATCTGAACTAAACAGTGAAATTATCATGTTACAATCCAAACTTGATCAGATGTCAAAATCTGTAAAAATGTTTAACAGTGGCTCGGATATGTTGGAGGAGATTTTGCAGATTGGAAAAAGTTCAGGAGATATGTCTGGTATAGGATTTGTTGGTGCAAAGAAACATTCCCAAGATAGTAGCAGAGCTAAACTTGAAACTGAGATGTTGAAACCAATGTCAAAACATGTGATTCAACATCAAGACAAAAGTAAAATGAAGAGAAAGTTTCAAAGATGGAGATGTCATTACTGTGGAAGATTTGGACACATTAAGCCCTTTTGCTTCAGATTATACGGATACCCAGATCAAGCTCCTTACTACAAACCTAAGCAGATCATGTCCATCCAGAAGCAACAATGGAAACCTAAAAATATGGCTTTAATAGCCCATACATCTCTTAGAGTTTCAGCCAAAGAAGATTGGTATTTTGACAGTGGATGTTCCAGACACATGACTTGAATCAAGAATCTGCTTGTTGATATCAAGAATCACTCTACTAGCTATGTAACCTTTGGTGATGGAGCTAAAGGAGAAATCAAAGGAGTTGGAAAACTAGACTGTTCAGGAGTGCCAAATTTAGAAGGTGTTTTGTTGGTCAAGGGCCTGACTGCTAACCTCATAAGCATCAGTCAACTCTATGACCAAGGATACCAAGTCAACTTCACTAAAGCTGAGTGTGTGGTTACTAATGAAGAAAAGGAAGTAGTAATGAGGGGAGTCAGATCCAAAGATAACTGCTACTTGTGGGTGTCCCATGAATCCAGCTACTCAACTGTATGTTCTAAAGAAGAAGAAGCAAAGCTGTGGCACCAAAAACTTGGCCACCTTCATCTAAGAGGTATGAAAAGGATTATTTCTCTGGAAGCTGTGAGAGGAATTCCTAAGCTACAAATTGATGAAGGAAGAATATGTGGTGAATGTCAGGTAGGAAAACAAACCAGGATGTCACATCCAAAGGTTACACATCTGACCACTTCCAGAGTTCTTGAACTGCTCCATATGGACTTGATGGGACCAATGCAAGTGGAAAGTCTTGGAGGAAAGAAATATGCTTATGTGGTTGTGGATGACTACTCCAGATACACTTGGGTAAACTTCATCAGAGAAAAGTCAGATGTGTTTGATGTTTTCAAGGACCTGTGTCAAAGAGTTCAAAGAGAAAAAAAAAATGGTGTTGTGAGAATTAGAAGTGATCATGGAAAGGAATTTGAGAATCAAAAGTTTGCTGATTTCTGCTCCTCTGAAGGAATACATCATGAATTTTCATCCCCTATTACTCCACAGCAAAATGGGGTTGTTGAAAGAAAAAATAGAACCATTCAAGAATCAGCCAGAGTTATGATCCATGCTAAGAATCTTCCTATCTACTTCTGGGCTGAAGCCATGAATACTGCTTGTTATGTCCATAATAGAGTTACCTTAAGAAAAGGAACCTCTACCACCCTATATGAGATCTGGAAGGGAAGAAAACCCACTGTCAAATACTTCCATGTGTTTGGTAGTAAGTGTTACATTCTTGCTGATAGAGATCACAGAAGGAAGATGGATTCCAAGAGTGACGAAGGGATCTTTCTGGGCTACTCTACAAATAGTAGAGCCTATAGAGTGTTCAACTCAAGAACCAGAGTAATAATGGAGTCCATAAATGTTGTGGTTGATGATGTCCACAATCAAGCAGATGTCACAGAAGATGTCGGAACATTCTGGGATATTACAGCTGAAGGATCTACAAGAGAAGATGATTGCAGTCCTACTATCACAGAGTCTGAGACTGAACCTCCTAACAAGAGTCCATCTATAAGAGTTCAAAAAGATCATCCTAGTGAACTTATTATAGGAGATCTCAACAGTGGAGTTACTACAAGGTCAAGAGAACTAGCTTCAAACTCTTGTTTTGTGTCAAAAATTGAACCTAAGAATGTTAAGGAAGCATTAACAGATGAGTTCTGGATTAATGCCATGCAGGAAGAACTAGGCCAGTTTGAAAGGAATGAAGTATGGGAGCTGGTACCAAGACCTAAAGGTACTAATATCATTGGAACAAAATGGGTTTACAAGAACAAGTCAGATGAACTGGGAACTGTTATCAGAAACAAAGCAAGGCTAGTTGCTCAAGGATACACTCAAGTTGAAGGAATTGACTTTGATGAAACCTTTGCTCCTGTTGCTAGACTTGAGTCAATTAGATTACTGCTAGGAGTTGCTTGTATTCTAAAATTCAAACTATACCAGATGGATGTGAAGAGTGCTTTCTTGAATGGATACTTGAGTGAGGAAGTTTATGTGGAGCAACCTAAAGGTTTTGCTGATCCAAACCATCCTGACTATGTGTACAAACTAAGAAAAGCTCTTTATGGCCTGAAACAAGCCCTTATAGCTTGGTATGAGAGACTAACTGAGTTTCTTACTAGTAATGGGTACAGGAAAGGAGGGATAGATAAAACTCTTTTTGTTAAAGATGAAGGAGGAAAGATCCTGATTGCTCAAATCTATGTGGATGATATTGTGTTTGGTGGGATGTCAGACAAGATGACTAGACATTTTGTTGATCAGATGCAATCAGAATTTGAAATGAGCCTAGTTGGAGAATTAACTTATTTTCTTGGGCTGCAAGTTAAACAGATGGAAGACTCAATCTTTCTCTCTCAGAGTAAGTATGCTAAAAACATTGTCAAAAAGTTTGGAATGGAAAATGCTACTCACAAAAGAACACCAGCTCCTACTCACTTAAAATTGTCCAAAGATGAAAAGGGAACTAGTGTTGATCAAAGTTTATACAGAAGCATGATAGGAAGCCTGCTGTATCTCACAGCCAGTAGACCTGATATTGCTTTTGCTGTTGGGGTGTGTGCTAGGTATCAAGCAGATCCAAAGATCAGTCATATCAACCAAGTCAAGAGGATCCTGAAATATGTGAATGGTACTTGTGAGTATGGAATGCTCTACTCTCATGGGTGTGAACCTATTCTCACTGGATATTGTGATGCAGATTGGGCTGGAAGTGCTGATGACAGAAAAAGTACTTCAGGAGGATGTTTCTTCTTGGGGAATAATCTTATTTCATGGTTCAGCAAGAAACAAAATTGTGTGTCTTTATCCACTGCAGAGGCAGAATACATTGCAGCAGGAAGTAGTTGCTCTCAGCTTGTTTAGATGAAACAAATGTTAACAGAATACAATGTCACACAAGATGTCATGACATTATATTGTGACAACTTAAGTGCCATTAACATTTCAAAGAATCCCATTCAGCATAGCAGGACCAAGCACATTGATATTAGACACCACTACATTAGAGATCTTGTTGAGGATAAAATAATTGCCTTGGAACATGTTGCTACAAATCTTCAACTGGCTGACATTTTCACAAAAGCCTTGGATGCAAATCAATTTGAAAATCTAAGAAGTAAACTAGGCATTTGTCTTTGTGAAGGATTATAGCAATTAACCGGGTGTGGGGCCAACATTATTTCTCTCTCCAAATATTTGCTATCATTACACATTAAAGTGTATTTTCCCCCTCTTTTACAATTTGTCCAAACGGTTTCCATTCCCCCAAAACCTATCTTCAGCACTCACGCTACCTCTCTGTGTCGTTGCATTCACAAACCTTTCCCCAGCATTCCATTTTCTCTCACCAGGTCTCAGAGTTCTCCCTCAAAGAAATCGTCTCCTCCCTCTGAAACAGCATCAGGATCTAGGGCACCAAATGTGGTGAGTGATCAAGATGTTGTGTTGAATGTTGTGCCATTGAACACTATTCCTGCTACCGATCATGTTCGTAGTCTACCAAGAAAGATGCATGCAAGAAAATCAACTGGTGGATCTGTTCCAGAAACCTTTTCTGCTCAGGGTAGAGAGGGCTCTGAGGATACTGGGAGCAGTGATGCTGATGAAGAGACTAGTAGCTCAAGTGATGACAATACTGGTGGCTCTAGTGATGAAGACAGTGATGGGTCTGATGATTAGCTCTGCTTCTGTTTGTGTTTGGATCCTTTTGTGGCTAAAAAGGGGGAGTAGTGGTTGTTTTGGTGGTTTTGGGTTTTTTTTTTGTTGTTGATCTTTTTGGTTGATGGATATGGTTGTATTGTTGTTTTCTTATATTTTGGTTGTTTCCTGGTTCTCCTTGACAATGACAAGTGGTATTCTGTAACAGTTGATTAAATAGATGTTTTCTGGATTTCTGGTGATTAATCAAGCTGGCTGTTGTTTGCTTACAGAATTTATTTTTCTGTTGTTGGCTGCTGTGTATGCATTGATATCTGTTTGGGTACATCAATTAGTGTTTTAGCCTAAAATTTGCCAAAGGGGGAGTTTGTAGATGTTGTTGATTGGCTGTAATTTTTGGTAAAACTCATCGTGTTTCTATCTTGTCAAATCTGGTGTCATGACATGCATTCTACTGTTGTGAAGTTTTTCTTATGCAGGCCTTTACCCGATGTCAAGGCCGATGTCATGACATTCGCAGCTGTTACGTTCTTTTCTGTTACTATTTATGGTTATGTGATCTGATAAGATCCTATGCGCTTTATTTGGAAATGTTGGATTCTGATCTGATTCAAGGACGTCTTTGATGGTTATTATTTTTAGTTCCTTGATTTATGGAAATTAGTTTTATTAGGTTTAAAACTAATTTGGATCCAAGGCCCAGCTGCTGCGTTTTCTGAAGGCTATATATTTTACGAAGAAGCTGCAGACCAGATTAGGGTTTTTGTATTGAGAAGCTTTAAGAGTTCTTTGTTTTAAGTTTTTGCGTTCTAGCCTTCTTGTAAGCCAAACAATCATCATGATGATTGTCTTGGTCTAGGTGTTTTGGTTTGAGTTGTAAGAAATACTCGAAGCTTTTAAGCAAGAGTACTATTGTACTTGATTAAAGCTTTTAAGCAAGATCAAGTTGTGTCCTTGAAGTGTGTCTTCTTTTGTTATTCGTAGAGTGTTTTTCATCACTGCTGTGATTGAGGGGGAATGAGTAGGATCTCTGATCTAAGTAGTTTTAGATTGAAGTTGCATTGGGTAGATATTAAGTGAAAGGAGTAATCTTGATCTGTATTACCTTTAATTGATATTACTTATAGTGGACTTCCTCCCTGGCTTTGTAGCCCCCAGATGTAGGTGTGATTGCACCGAACTGGGTTAACAACTTTCTTGTGTTGTTATTCTGTTTACTTCTTGTTCATTTGTTTAAAAGCATTCAGATAGTAATGTCGTGACATCCTGTTCGACATCGCGTGTCTGAGTCCAGAATTTAAAAGTCCATAAGTCCGAATCTCCAAAATGCTAGGGATAGTAACCAATAGTCCAAAAGAGAGCCTTAAGTGTTTTTTAGATTTTTGTTATTTATTAGTGTTTTAACATAAGAATAAAGTATGGTCCAAGTGGACAAAGAAAAAATAGCGGAAACATAAACATATGTCCAAATGGACAAAGAGAAAATAGCGGAATTATAAACGTCCAAATGGACAAAGAGAAAATAGCGGAATGTAAATATGATGAAATGATAAAATAAAGAAATAAAGCGTAAAATAAAAGAGCGATATAATAAATTGCGGAAATTAAAGTCAATTGTTAGATGTTAAAGATAACCATCTTGAAACTTGTCAAGTATGTTATCAAAGTTAGTAATTAAGATCGATGGTGAGTGAAGGATGTTCTCGGATTTAAAGTCAATGGAAACTTATCAGAAGCTTGATAAAATTATAGCGACTACACGATAAATTTCCATAAGTCTTAAATCAACCGCATACAATTCTCTTCCATATTTGATCTTTTTTAATTCGGGACACGAAATATTGCGCTATGTTAAGCAGATCGCCAAGTGATTTATGTAGAAATCACCCTACAACGAGGCCGGTCAAAACTTTATGTGCTAATGCATGCGAGAGAAGCGATATGTAGATCACTCTCCGAAAGCAATACCGCACGAAAAGAAAAATGGTGAGTGATCTAGTCTTTACCAAGAATCCATAAGAATTCTCAAGGTATTAAGACTTTCATCGATCAAAATAAAAAGAAGTAAAAGATGGAACCACATTAAAAGCTCCTTTCATCCATAGTTTCAATCACTTAATATTGCGGATTTAGATTCTCATCCTATCGACGCCCTAAGTCCATTGAAATTAGAGAGAAATTAGGCCTCTAACTTGTGATTCAAAGAAAATATCAAAAGAATGGAGTAGAAGATGAGTTAGGACCAAAAACAAGTCCAAAAAGGCAAAAAATACATTCTGCTCAGATGTAAATCGATTTGCACAGAGTGTAAATCGATTTGCATAACTCTGTTTTCAAATCTGCGCAGTTTTTTCAGTTATGTAAATCGATTTGCACCAGATGTAAATCGATTTGCACAACACAGTTTTTCAAAAAAACAGCAAATCAAGCGAAGAAAACTTGTTTAAACATAAATCCAAACACCTTGTGATCTTGGATCAAATTGTGCACGAAAATGTATCAAGTAAGCAAGCAAATCTCATCAATGTAGCACCAAAGGTGCATCAAGCATAAACAACAATGGATCACATCTTGAATTATGGAATGGATCTAGAATTTTACCAAATCTTTCACAAACTTTGAATCTTCTTCAAGAACACACAACCACAAGCCTTGATCTCTCACAATTGATGAAGAAAGTAGTGTTTATGTTGAGGTTTAGCTCTAAATTAGTGAGGTTCAAGATGTGACTCACTAATTTTTATGGAAAAAGAAGAGAGCTTTGAGTGAGGGGTTTGGAAGAGGTGAGGAGAGAAAGAGCAAGAGTTTTCTTGGCTATCAAAGCTTGAAAAATGAAGAGGGGAATGGCTCAATTTATAGGAGCTAGGCTTGGAAATTTTTGTGGCTTGGAGTTAGGATTGGAAAATAGAATTAGGCTTGGAGAAAGGTTTTGGAGCCAAAAATGAAATCCAATGGTCTTGATGCAATCACATGAGGGCTCATGATAAAATGATGTAGGAAATCCAATGTGAGAACTAAGTCATGCTTCCCATGCTTGCAAATGATGTCAACACTTTCAAAAGCTGAAATTTGCCTTCATTTTTCCAAATTCGCACTGGTGCAATCGATTTGCATCTTATGCAAATCTATTTACATAGCTGAAAAAGGCAAAATCTGGGAAAAAACAGTTATGTAAATCGATTTGCACATTATGCAAATCGATTTGCGCTGATGGCAGAAGCAAAATCTGGGCAAAATCAGTTGTGTAAATCGATTTACACCTTATGCAAATCGATTTGCACAGTGCAATTGTTGAAAAATGCTCCTTTTGATGGGTAGTTTGACTTGATACCTACAAAACACAAACATACAAAAGCACAAGGCAATATTTTTGGTATTTTGGTTAGTAAAACATATATATACAAAAAACATTGGTGTTTGATGATCCCTCTTACAGATGAAATGAGCATAACACCGAGAGCAGAGCTTTAAGATGAAACTCTTGATTGATGATTGAAATGCAAATGATGTATGACCTTAGGGTCAAAAATTGGGGTATGACAGATGCCCCTATTTAAGTTTCTTCTATCCGGAGATGTGAGGGTTAAAATCCTCGGCTCGACGTAATTGAAGAGACTTAAATATAAAACACACAATTTTTGAACCTAAGGTATGATGCGATGCTAATGGATGCATCAAGTATGATTATGGAATAGAGGGAAGTATAACACCACTGGGGAGATAAGAAAGGATTCCACTGGGGAAAAGGTATGTGTCATCCAGGGATAAAACTTGGATTCCACAGGAGAAAGAGACAGTCGACAGAAGTTTTCAAGATAAAACATGATTGAACTTCGGGAAGAATCAATAGAGAATATCTGAGGCATACATGAATGTGGCTACATCAATTGAATATCAAGGTAAAACATGATTGGACAACATCAAATGACAATCAAGGTAAAACGTGATTGGGCAACATCGAATAACAATCAAGGTAAAACGTGATTGGGCAACATCGAATGACAATCAAGGTAAAACATGATTGGGCAACACCAACTTACAATCAAGGTAAAACGTGATTGGGCAACACCAACTTACAATCAAGGTAAAACGTGATTGGATATCGTCAAAGGATAATCAAGGTAAAACATGATTGGATAATCATCAACGGACAATCAAGGTAAAACATGATTAGATAATCATCACAGGTCCATCAAGATAAAACATGATTGGATGTCATTAAGGGATAATCAAGGTAAAACATGATTGGATAACATCAAATGACAATCAAGGTAAAACATGATTGAAGGTAACCAAGATAAAACACGGTTGAAAGCGATCATGATAAAGCATGACTGGAGGCAATCAAGATAAAACACGATTGAAGGGAACCAAGATAAAACATGGTGGCGATCGGGATAAAGCATGATCAAAGACAATCAAGATAAAACATGATTGAAGGGAACCAAGATAAAACATGGTGGAAATCTTTCATGAATGACACTGAAAGAAGAAAAGATACATCTAGGAACAACAATAGACGGACAAGACAAACAAGTATCTGTTTTGGATAGGTGCCAAGTAAGTTGGATTTTGATCTCAAGGTGAAGATGTTGATAGCAACAGAACCTCGAAGAATGCAAATGAGTATGAAATTTGTTTCAATGCATGATGTTGAATTTTTCTATGCATGATATATGATCAATGCAATGCAATTGTTTGTTACAACTGAGGGAGACTCTTTTGTGAGGCACGATAGGAACTCGATTCCTCAACACGGGAACCCTGCCAATTCTGCTTATGAAGAAGATGCTTGGACACACTTCTTGTCACATTGGTAACTGTATCAGACTGGTGATCCTCTGAGAAGGACTGATAAAATTGCTTGGGGATTACTGAAGAAGATTACCCCTGATTGACCAATTGTTGTAAGTTAACTGATCATGGCTTCAGTTGAACTGTACTGGGGATGAACAGATCATGGCTTCAATTCTTGAAATGCATGTTGGGATGGCTTGCCCCAGTATAAGTCTTGAAATGATATTTTGATCAACAAATCTTGAATGAACATCTGAACAACAGGATCTTGAAGTAACGTGCCCCTAATAGGATCACTGATCAAGTTTCTCGACTGTTTGAACTTCCTGAAATATGAGTGATTACTTGCAAATAAAATGTTCATTCAAGAATGGTAATTTTAATGCAATGCTCAAAGCATATTTTTGAAATCAAAATCATTTTTGGAATGATGTTATTGATGTAAAGCAAATGGAATCACTGGTCAAAACATAAAGGTTAAGACATTCAAAGTGAAAGATAAAGCAAAGGCATGATATCAAAACAAATGATTGGCAAATCTCATGGGAGTCAGCTTATGCAACCTTGTTGTAGTATGCTTTCAAACAAACCTTGCTTCAATTAGGTCTTTCAAAGGTTGTAACGTGGCCTGGTTCACGGTTTAAGAAACAAAGGATATAAGGCTCAAAATTTGATTGTACCCACCCCATCTTCGTGATGATCTCCAGTCCTAAACTCAGTTAATTCAACTCATGCATTCAGGTTCCAAGAGGCTTCTGGAATTGCACCTTTGTAATGATGATAGCTCACAAGCAAAGAGAACTTTTGAGATTGCAGTCACTTCTTCCTTTTTGTTGTCACAACATTTTGTTGCTTGAGGAATTTATTGACTTCTCTTTTTTTTCTTTTTCTTTTGATATCCCTACCTTTTGCCTGAACTGTTTATTTTTGCATTTACAGTCAGCGGGATGCCCTTATTTTTGCCTAAGTCGTTTTTTGGTTTTGACTTAGCAGGCTTTTCTTTGTATATATTTTTTTTGATACATATATATTTTTTTTTGAAAGATAGTGACTGCCTTGCTTAATGATTGATGAGCCATCATTGGCCTTTTGATTGACATCTCCAACACTTCTTTGACGTATGCGGAGGAAAGCTTGCGATTGAAACACTTGTTGAAAGGTGTACTGAATGATTCTCTTAAAATAGAATGCATAGCCAAATTAACTGAGAACTACCCTGCCCCAGGTTAAAAATGCGGGTTTTTCGTACAGAAAGAAACACCAACTTCGAAGGCTCAGAGGGGTTGACAAGGGATTAACTTCCTTATTTATTCAGTGTTTGGGAATTGAAACAATGCCTGTACATCATCAACAAAGTTTTATTTGAAAGTATACAGTTCAGCAACTTGGGTATTTCGTTGTCATCATCCTCCCTCCAATCTTTGCATAAAACACAAGTTTGATAGAAAAAGCAAATAGAAGAAAAATTTTTGAAAAATAAGGCATAAACATAAACATAGTAGATGAAAATGAATTCAAAATATGCAATGCTCATTTCATTAAAATCACCATTCAGAAACAAACAAAGCCTAAAAGTAAATACCACAATAAAGGAAATACGAACAGTACAGAAACAAGGCCTAGTGACTAATCAGCAACAAAGATGAGCTATCTTGTCTAAAACACTTGGCTTTAGGAAAATTGGGCTTTGACTTGTTTTCAGCCACTCTGATCTGGCAAAGGATTAGTGACAACATTGGGACCCATATCCTTGAAAGAGAGCATCTTTGATCTCACCAACTCTTGAACTCTTTCCTTCAGAGGAAAACATCTTTCTAAATCATGGCCTGCTGCACCTTGATGGAAAGGACAATGGAGATCAGATCTGAAACCATCAGGGAGAGGATTTCGAGGAGGCGGCATAGCTCTTGTTGTAATCAACCCTTTCTGGACCAAAGCAGGGTACAGTTCTGTATAAGTCATGGGGATAGGATCAAAGTCGATCCTATTACGAATCTAATTCTGTTTAGCAGTTTGAGGTTGAGGAGCTTGAATTCGCACAGGAGCGACAACGGCTACATAAGGTTGATCACCATTTTGAGGTCTACGACGAGATCCCCTTCTGTCATCTGACACAGCATTAGTCTCATGCTCCTTCTTCTTGTGGAAGTTTCCATAAGGTTTCTTCGATCCACCAGAGGATTCAGCAACATTAGCAACCTTCCCATTCTTGATTCCTTCTTCGAGTCTCTGGCCAATAGTAACCAAGTCTGTGAAGTTTGAGGACACACTTCCAATCATTTTCTCCTAGTAGAAAGGGGAGAGAGTATCCATGAACATTCCAGTCAATTCTTTCTCAGCCAATGGTGGTTCAACTTGGGAAGCCAATTCTCTCCAACGTTGAGCGTATTCTTTGAAAGATTCCTTTTCCTTCTGAGCCATGTTCTGAAGTTGTCGACGGTCAGGTGCCATATCCAGATTATACTTGTATTGCTTCATAAATGCATCAGCTAAATCTTGGAATTTTGAACACAACCCTTTTCCAAACTCATGTACCACTTCAACGAAGCTCCACTTAAACTGTCTTGAAAGCAATGAACGAGCAAATTCTGGTTGTTGGTGTAAGCAGTCATCTTTCTGTAGTACATGGTCAAATGACTCCTTGGACAAGTATGCCCCTTGTACTTCTCAAACTCGGGAACTTTGAACTTGGACGGCATGACAAGATTTGAAACAAGACCCATATTATCAGCATTCACACTAAAGAAATTGCTTCCTTCCATGGCTCTTAGCCTCTTTTCCAATGCCTGATATTGCTCACGGACTTCTTCAACTTCACCACAATCTCCTTGACTAACACTTCGAGAACCAACAGAACGGTAATCATAGAGAGGATTGTCATAGCGAACTGGAACAGCTTGAGCAGTAGTATGAACAACAGGTGGAGGTTCAGAAAAGACCGGAGGTTGGAATATCTGCCTCGAAGTTTGACCCACCATAGAAGCATTGACATATGTTGGAGAGAAATTCTCAGGTAACCCAAATTCTGGCCAAGTAGAAGGTGGCTTCTGAACCTGTAAAGGATCAACAACAGCAGTGGAGACTTCGGAAATAACAGTCCTCTAAGGGGGATCAGTCCTAGCCATCAACACTTGCATCATCTCGGTAAGCTTAATCATGCCTGATTTCAACTCATCAATTTCCATTCTGACTTCCATGTTATGTTTCTCTTGATCTGCCATTCTTTGTCTAACAGCAGCTCTAGTTCCGTACTTGTGTGGAGGAATCAGCTTGACAGTAGACAGACAAATTCTGAAGATGGAGACAGACAAGGATAAGTTTTTCTGGACAACCTGGATGTATGTATGCAAATGATGCAATTGTTGTTGTCTCTTTTTATTTATTTGATTTTCAAAGAATTCAAGTTATTAATTTGTAAACATGAAAACATGAAGGAGGTAAATCCTATATTGGATCAAAGCTTTGATCAAGTTATCATCAAGATCAATCATCCATTTTGGTGGATTAAGGTTTTCACCCCATCGACACCCAAGATCTATTGAGTTTGATGAAACTTATGATGTTTACAAAGAAAGACCTATGAGTTCCTTGGAAATCAAATGAATGCATGGATGCATGGTTTATGCATCAATCACAATCAAGATCACACATGGCCGCACGAACAAAGTTCAAAGGTTCGACGTCACGAGCATGGAGTCAAAGTTAAGAACCACCCACAAAGGTATGTACTAGGGAATTTTGTACCTGCCGAACGGGTTCTACAAAGGTTCCCAGAGTTTTCAATCTTCTATCGGATACTACCGGCTCGCACAATTGCTCATGGGCGCCAATAATATGCCTAAAAAGACCTCGTCTGAGCGTAGCATCGCATGACAACAAGCTCAAATTGGTACTTGACCTTGTTTCTGCGCTACATCCTAAAAAGGCTTAGATGGGTTAAAAGGGGTTCTAGGTCATTCAGCTTCTACGGACACTCACTATTGAAAGTAATAGCGTTCTTACGATAGTTCGTAACAACATCTACTACCTTCCATGAGGCCTCCACTGATTGGGGTTCCACCATATGATGCTCATGTTAAGGATTGCTCCTGACATGCAACTATTGGTCTTACCACCTCCTATCTCAAGTTACTCACAAAAGTCCGGGTTAGAACTTTATTTCATCTCAGAGGAACCATCGAGCATCAAAAAGAAAAAAAAGAAAATAAACACACAAAACACACAATAATATATACAGATAAAAACACGCAGATAAGCAAAAATAGGCTTAACACACTTAAAACTGGATCCCCAGTGAAGTCGCTATTTTTTCTGTAGCGAGGAAAATCTGATATCGAAGTCATAGGATTGACTCGAATCAATATTTCTGTGAAAGTCGCCACCGCGCTTTATTATTTCCAAAGGAAAAGGGAAAAGAACGAAAAAAACCCAAAGTTTGTTTTAAAAAACAAAAAGAAGAGATCTTAGGTACGGGTGTTGTTTATACAAGGGGAAGATTTTAAGCACCCCTCATATCTGTGGTACTCCACAGGAACCTTTTTGAAAATCTGTGTCGTGTGTGCTAAAAAAGGGTTTGTTTTATTTTCAAAATAAGCTCGGCAAAGCGTTAAGCTTTGTGCCTACATACCTCCTCGGTGCAATGGAGAAGTCAGAGCTAATGTAGTTCCGCTTAAAGGGAAAACATTTTTAAAACGAATAAACACTTTATCGTCGTTGGAGAGAAATACTCAGCCATTGATCTTGAGCATGAGAACAAACGAGTTCTTTGCATCGCTAATGAAAGAAGGGCTCCAACTCGGATAAAATCGACGAGTATGCCACTAGCTCTCTCACGCGGAAAAGATCTCATTATATCAACCAATTTCAAAATCGTGGGGTATAACCACTCGTTTCGACAATTAACAGTGTCTAAACTTTTGAAGAAAAAGGCCATTAAAGGCAAAAGATATTTTTAAAGAAAGGTTTTGAAAAGGTTGCAAACATAGGAAGGTTTTGGAAAAAGGGAGAAGATTTTGAAAATTTAAGAAGTGGGAGGAGATGAAGAGGCTAACCTATTGCGTAAAATAAAAGCTAAGGAAAGAAACGGTCTAACCGAAATAAGAAGCCAACACTTGACATTGTGAGTCAAGGTAGATTTCCCATCCTTTGGAATATCAATACTGAACCAACATTATCACTTGGGGATCCAGATGAACTTATTATCTTAGCACCATTTCGCATTAAGCACATTAAAATTCTGACGAAAATCGGGCAGAGTAACGACTGTTTCCGGGTAAAATCCTTATCTCAATGCCTTGGAATTAACCATCAAGGACTTTCAAGGAAATACCTGCACATACAAACAGACAACAATCCAATGCCAAACAGACAGAATAACAGCAGAGTAACAATAGAATAAGGGTCCAGAGGTACTAAGTCCATAAGTCTGAATCTCCAAAATGCTAGGGATAGTAACCAATAGTCCAAAAGAGAGCCTTAAGTGTTTTTTAGATTTTTGTTATTTATTAGTGTTTTAACATAAGAATAAAGTATGGTCCAAGTGGACAAAGAAAAAATAGCGGAAACATAAACATATGTCCAAATGGACAAAGAGAAAATAGCGGAATTATAAACGTCCAAATGGACAAAGAGAAAATAGCGGAATGTAAATATGATGAAATGATAAAATAAAGCAATAAAGCGTAAAATAAAAGAGCGATATAATAAATTGCGGAAATTAAAGTCAATTGTTAGATGTTAAAGATAACCATCTTGAAACTTGTCAAGTATGTTATCAAAGTTAGTAATTAAGATCGATGGTGAGTGAAGGATGTTCTCGGATTTAAAGTCAATGGAAACTTATCAGAAGCTTGATAAAATCATAGCGACTACACGATAAATTTCCATAAGTCTTAAATCAACCGCATACAATTCTCTTCCATATTTGATCTTTTTTAATTCGGGACACGAAATATTGCGCTATGTTAAGCAGATCGCCAAGTGATTTATGTAGAAATCACCCTACAACGAGGCCGGTCAAAACTTTATGTGCTAATGCATGCGAGAGAAGCGATATGTAGATCACTCTCCGAAAGCAATACCGCACGAAAAGAAAAATGGTGAGTGATCTAGTCTTTACCAAGAATCCATAAGAATTCTCAAGGTATTAAGACTTTCATCGATCAAAATAAAAAGAAGTAAAAGATGGAACCACATTAAAAGCTCCTTTCATCCATAGTTTCAATCACTTAATATTGCGGATTTGGATTCTCATCCTATCGACGCCCTAAGTCCATTGAAATTAGAGAGAAATTAGGCCTCTAACTTGTGATTCAAAGAAAATATCAAAAGAATGGAGTAGAAGATGAGTTAGGACCAAAAACAAGTCCAAAAAGGCAAAAAATACATTCTGCTCAGATGTAAATCGATTTGCACAGAGTGTAAATCGATTTGCATAACTCTGTTTTCAAATCTGCGCAGTTTTTTCAGTTATGTAAATCGATTTGCACCAGATGTAAATCGATTTGCACAGCACAGTTTTTCAAAAAAACAGCAAATCAAGGGAAGAAAACTTGTTTAAACATAAAACCAAACACCTTGTGATCTTGGATCAAATTGTGCACGAAAATGTATCAAGTAAGCAAGCAAATCTCATCAATGTAGCACCAAAGGTGCATCAAGCATAAACAACAATGGATCACATCTTGAATTATGGAATGGATCTAGAATTTTACCAAATCTTTCACAAACTTTGAATCTTCTTCAAGAACACACAACCACAAGCCTTGATCTCTCACAATTGATGAAGAAAGTAGTGTTTATGTTGAGGTTTAGCTCTAAATTAGTGAGGTTCAAGATGTGACTCACTAATTTTTATGGAAGAAGAAGAGAGCTTTGAGTGAGGGGTTTGGAAGAGGTGAGGAGAGAAAGAGCAAGAGTTTTCTTGGCTATCAAAGCTTGAAAAATGAAGAGGGGAATGGCTCAATTTATAGGAGCTAGGCTTGGGAATTTTTGTGGCTTGGAGTTAGGATTGGAAAATAGAATTAGGCTTGGAGAAAGGTTTTGGAGCCAAAAATGAAATCCAATGGTCTTGATGCAATCACATGAGGGCTCATGATAAAATGATGTAGGAAATCCAATGTGAGAACTAAGTCATGCTTCCCATGCTTGCAAATGATGTCAACACTTTCAAAAGCTGAAATTTGCCTTCATTTTTCCAAATTCGCACTGGTGCAATCGATTTGCATCTTATGCAAATCTATTTACATAGCTGAAAAAGGCAAAATCTGGGAAAAAAACAGTTATGTAAATCGATTTGCACATTATGCAAATCGATTTGCGCTGATGGCAGAAGCAAAATCTGGGCAAAATCAGTTGTGTAAATCGATTTACACCTTATGCAAATCAATTTGCACAGTGCAATTGTTGAAAAATGCTCCTTTTGATGGGTAGTTTGACTTGATACCTACAAAACACAAACATACAAAAGCACAAGGCATTATTTTTGGTATTTTGGTTAGTAAAACATATATATACCAAAAACATTGGTGTTTGATGATCCCTCTTACAGGTGAAATGAGCATAACACCGAGAGCAGAGCTTTAAGATGAAACTCTTGATTGATGATTGAAATGCAAATGATGTATGACCTTAGGGTCAAAAATTGGGGTATGACAGTCACGACCAAACTTTTTATTATTTCCAAAGTAGGAAAAGGAAAAAAGTTGCAATAACCTTAAAAGATATGCAAAGCAAATAACACAAAATTAAAAGCAATGCAAAAGGGGGGAGAGATCTTGGGTAAGAGGGTTGGTTATACGAAGGGAAGGTATTAGCACCCAACGTATCTATAGTACTCTAAAGGTTTCTTTGTTATGTTCATTTCTTTCTATGCTATTGAGGAGGTTCTGTTGTGAGATAGGTGGGAAACTAAGGTGTTTGTTTGATTATGCTCGCAAAGATCATCGCAATCTTTTGCATACATATCCCTTAGAGGGAATCAGAGCATCTGTAGCTCGGGGTCTACGGGTGCTAAGGTTTGAGTGGTTTGAGGGAGATAGAAGTTTTTGCTCGCCAAGGAATAAGACCTTGTGCCTGCGTATTCTCAAAGGGATGTTGAGAAAGTCAGAGCAATCGTAGTTCCCACTTATGCTAGTGGAAGCAAAGGATAAGAGACAAATGTCATCTTAATGCTCGATGTATCTAATCTATATCATCACATACATCTGTTTGTTTTTGTTTGAAATCTTTTCATTATAAGCCCTGGGCTGTGCCACTTATGGCGCTTAGAATGATAAAGATGTTTTTTTTTTGTTTAGCCAGTCTTGTGGCAAAAACAAGTTTGATTAGCCAGCCTTGTGGCAAAAACTTTTGATAAGTCAGCCTTGTGACAAAAAGTTTTGATTAATCAGCCAGCCTTGTGGAAAAAGTTTTGATAAGCCAGCCTTATGGCAAAAACTTTGATTAATCAGCCAGCCTTGTGGCAAAAGGTTTGATTGATTAGCCATCCTTGTGGCAAAAAAAGAAGTTTGATTGATTGATTGTGATGATATAGAAGAGATACTCCTATCATAGAGATGATAAATGTCTAATCTCCTAGGGTATTTGTTTTGGATTATGGGGATGCTTATAAGAAGCCCGTGGGTCCTTGTACGAAGCCCAAGAGGAGGCTATCCGAGGGTCCTTGCATTGTAAGCCCAAGAGGAGGCTATGGGAGGGACCATCGAGGGTCCTTGCATTGTAAGCCCAAGAGGAGGCTATGGGAGGGACAAGTCGTTTTTACGAAGCCCAAGAGGAGGCGTGGTATAGTTGGTGTCATACCCCAAAATTTGCCCTCCGCATTTCAGCTCCAATAACTCAAGGTTCAAAAGTTTTCTCAAGTCACTCTCTCCTATTCAAAATTAGGGTTAGTATTCTATCAAAGGAGTTTTGAATCCCTGGGGCCTCAAATGGATCTCTAAGGGTCTCATATGTCTCAAAGAATCTTCATGATAAAAGGCAAGCATCAATTTCAAGGACTTCTCACTAAATGGCTCAGATGATCAACGATCGACTAGTTTGACCTAAAAGTCAACTATAGTCAAAATACAGTCAAACTGCGAGATTTTTTGTCAACATCAAGTAGGTGAGGTTATATCCATCATTTGATCAAAGGTTGATCATGATCCATTAATAAAAACTCAGAAATGAACAAATTTAAAAGGTTCAAATTAGGGTTTTTATAGGAAAAGTCAACTCAACTTTGACTGGTCATAACTTTTACATGGAGCATCAAAAATTTCCCAACCAAAGCCTATCTTGAAGGAAATTTGATTCTTCACAACTTTGTCTCTCACAAGCCAAGGCTAGAAATGCTTCATTCAAGAGATATGATCCAATAGATTATGGGTCCTCTTAAAAGTCAACAAAAACACCTTTTGGGTCAAAGCTCATAACTCGAGCATGGGAGCTTCAATTGAGACAAAACAAAAAGGATCATTTAGAGGAAACTCTGAGCTTTCTAAAATGATAAAGAACATCTTCATATGACCAAGATTGAGAGAAATACGCGTGGTTGAAGTTGAGCAATTTGCAAGTGATACATGAAACCCTAATAGACCAAAACTTGGATTTTTGGTTAATGGGCCTAGAATTTTGATTCCAAACATATCCGTAGGCCTTTTAAATCATCTCTAATTAATTATTTTATTTTTATAATATTTATTTCATTTATTCGAATTTTAATTCATTTAAATGAAAATAAATCATATAAAATATGAAATAATAGGTTTTAAACAAAAGATTCAATTACCAATCAAATCAAATCATCCAATCATCATAATATTGATCAAAATTTCGTGGAAGAGGATTGGAAATAGAAAAGAACCAAAATAGAAAGTTTAGGTGCAAAATTCAATCAAATTCTTAATCATCAAAGTGTAATATTTGGTTGGATTTTTCTTCACACTTGCAACCCTAAAATCTATCATATATATAGTTGATATTGTGGCAGCCATGAGGGGGTTTATAGGGGGGACGAAAAATTGGGGAGGAAACTAGGGTTTCAAAGGAAGAAAAATATTCAAGGAAGGTGAACATTTGGATCACAAATTAGAGACACCTTCAAGTCTTTCTAATCGTCCCAGTCAAGTTCTAAGGTAAGGGAAGGTAAGTCTGCATCGCCCTTATGCTCTCATGATGCCCATAACGTGCATATCAATTTCCCATGTTCATGCATTGTTTTAAATTTTCGTATCTCATAAACTATCGTGTTTCACTCCTATTTCGTGATTTGTTTGAGTTTGTGGAGCGATTTGGGAAAGTTCAGAACCATCATGCGTGAGGTTTGAGGTCGGAACCAAGATCTGCCATGGTTAGGGCAACATCATGACCAAGCTTCGAAACCCAGTGATGCAGGCCGTTTCGGCCCAAACTAACGCGCTTATTGAACTCGCAGCACTTGATTTGGTTAACTTGGGCTGTTTGTTCGGGCGTTTTGCTTCATTTTGCAGGTTTGGATGTTGTTTGCACGTCGGAGAGGGTGATCGGAGCACTGTTCCGGCGACGGCAGGGCATCTCAGGGTTTTGGATTTGCAGGCATGTCGTGTTGGCGAAGCTTCATTGGCCAGTCAGAAAGTCAACTGACTCTCTCTCCATTTGATTCGCGAGTCAACCAAGCCAGCCCACTTGCTTACTTCTTGATTGGCCTTTCCAAGAACCACTGGGTCCCACGCGCTGGTTTTGTTTGACCTTCTACTAATGACGTTTATTTTTATATTTATTGTTTGTGTCTCCTTTTACTAACAGCGTAGAAGACTAGCGCAGTTGGTCAAAGGCTGTTGGTGTGGGGTGAAGTTTCCTGGGTTCGATCCCCATGGTATGCTATTTTCTTTTGCAATATATTTGAACATGGATCTTATGCTTCGCTGCCTGATGGTCCACAATGCATCCTCGCCTTACCACCATCAGATGTCCTACAACCCAGATCTAACGTACACAAGGCTAAGGTTTCTTATGCACCTTCACAAGGGAGCCACATAGGATTATAACCAGGTTCTATGTAATTTTTATTTTTGTTTATTTGTTTTATTTATTTTATTATTTAGATTAAAAGATAGTTATTTATATTTAATTTAGTTCATTTATAAAATTAGGATTAGAATAATAAAACTAGGATTAGGATTATAATGTGTACCGATTATTTTCCCGATTATTTCCTCGATTAATTCAATTTAATTAATTTTAATTAATCTTTAATTATCACAAAAACCCTAGAACGGTGATATAAGATATTAGGGTTTGCCCAATCCCATTAGTTTTTTTTAGCCGAAATCTTAGGATTTAATTTATTATTCGTTTCGACCATATTAATCGGTCGCGATGGGTAATAATCGATCATTTAATTATCAATTAAATTAATATAATTCAAATACATATTATTTGGCTAAAGGGTTTCAACCATCTTATTGGTTGCAATGATTAGCCTATTTTTTCTCCGAAATTCGTTATTATTTATAATCGAATCTATCGACTATGAGGGATGACGATGGAGTTTAAATAATTAATTCTATAAAACATATTCATTTGCTATTCGTGGTAGTCGAATCTATCGATTATAGTGGTTAGCAATCCTCCCTTCAATCTGTTAGTCGTGGTAATCAAACCTATTGATTATCACAACTAACGGTGACATATCAAATCAAGGTTGTACGCCCAAACACTTAAAACACATCAAACCACAAACTACGGATTTTCATCCTTTTCAATCAGGCAACTCAAAATGCCTTTCAAATCACAATTTCAAAAACTACGATAGGCCATTCAAAAAGCCTTCAAACCATTCAAATCAAATTCTAAGGCGTACAACCCTGTCCCCGAACTATGTAGACTCTGATCCTCCATAAGGAGGTACGTAGGCACTTGGCAACAAGGCGAGTCCCCTCCCCCATAAATCTCATTTTGTCCCGATTTTATTTCTTTGAATTACAAACCTTTAATTATGATAATTATTTGCCTTAACCCTATTAAATGTCTGTCATCTTTCTTTATATTAGCCCTAAACCTTAGCTTTATAATGCAAACCTTAGGAAAGGGTTGAGGGTGCCTAACACCTTCCCTCGACCTGAACATAGTATCTTACCCTGATCTCTTAACTGCGCGAGGTTTCCTATTCGCCTTGGTAGAATAGGTGGCGACTCTAAATAATCTAATTTTTAGGGCAGGTTGCTACAGCTGGCGACTCTGCTGGGGATACACTATAATGGTGAATTATTATGCCCCTATAAGTTTTGGCAGGGTTTAGGTTTTTGGCGAAACATTTAGGTTTTTGGCAAATTTTTTAGGGTTTGTTTAGTTCGCCATTTTAGGGTTTATTTATTTTCATAAATATTTAAATTTAAATTTTTTTAATTTTAATTTTATTTATTTATTTATTTATTTATTTATTTATTTCCCTTTCCATCTATTTACATCAGTAAAATAAATATCCCTTTATTTAAATAATATCTGTTTATTTAAATAATGTCTGTTTATTTAAATATTTGCGGTGTATTGCATTTTTTAAATTGTAAGCCAGCCGGAGTTCAAGGTTAGTTTTTAAAATATTAAAATTTTATTTATTTACTTCATTTGCAATTCCATTACCGCATTGCTATTTATTTATAGTAGTTTAAATAAATACCTTTTATTTAATTAATTGTTTTTCACTGCATTTTGAATTATAAGCGGCCGGATTTCGAGGTTAGTTTAAATATTTAAATTTTATTTATTTATTTATTTTCCTTTGCAATTTCATTACTGCAATTTAATTAAATATTTATTTAAGTGAATATTTTTATTTCTATTGCATCTTTTGGGATATATAAAATTGTTGTTAAACCTAAGTGTGAGAGTTATCTTTAAGACCAGGGGGGACTTGAATCGCCTACGAGTCTTATTGATAATTCCACTCAGAGTGGGTTGAATATCCGGAAATGTCCAATACGAGGCTTGACTTTGTTGAGGGCAGGACTTGGTATTTGGCTGATCTCTCTGGGAACCTAACCCAAAAATTCGAACCTCATGGATAAAATGAGTTGTTCTAAAATCCGAAGAGACAAAAAGTCTCGGAGGCTACGAACGACCCCATGAGACCTTCTAGAACACTCCCATGGAAAGGGTAGGCTCCCTAAAGCCGCTACGTCGAACCTATGAACCTAGGACTTTTGTGCTTTTATGCTTGATATATATTTGCAATTTATATGCCACGAATGTACGCGTTTCAATTTTGCAGGTATCCCTACGTGGTCCCTAGCCTGTAGGGACTCTAATTTCTAAGACCACGTCTTTCCCACGAAGGACATCACCATCTATGCATTCCCTAACATGTAGGGATTTTATTTTTATATCCTTGTATCTACAACTACGTGTCCTTCCCACGAGGGACATCTTCGTTTACGCACGTCAATTGGTCTCTCGAAGGCCATGAGATATAGTGACTGTCTCGAACGGTCACTTTGTGCTTGCCTCTACGAACCCCCTAGCCGATAGGGATTTTCTTTTACACCCATGTGTTTCTACAACAACGTGTCCTTCCCCTGAAGGACATCCTCATTAATGCACGTTGATTGGCTTCACGATGGCCATGAGAGCTAGTAACTGACTTGAACGGTTAACCCGTGTTTATTCCCGTGCATCCTCTGACTTGTAGGGTTTGGACTTCCATTTATGCGCCTTCAATCCCTAGCCTGTAGGGAGTTAACTTCGTCTTATATCGTCCTTAGATAGGTTGCGTTCCACATAGAGAACCTTCCCACGAGGGACAACTTCGTAAGTACACGTCGAACGACCTCTCGAAGGTCATGAGACTTGGTGACTGTCCTGAACGGTCATCAACTGCTACTTTCCGCGTACCCCTTAATCTGAGGGATTCTGTAATACGGTGAACTGACTTTTGAGAAATCGGAATGTCGCGGTAAGCAAGAGTCGCCACCGACTTTTATTTTATCCAAACTAAATCAGAAAGGCAAAAAGAAACAGAAAAAAACCTTTTAAGAAATCTAAGTTCGGGGGGTAATTTATGCAAAGGGAAGGTGTAAGGCACCCTTTGCATCCATGGTTTTCCATGGGCTCTTAATTGCTTTGCTTGCTCGTTTGTTTAGAAAATGTAGATGAAAGAGATAGGGACTTTAGCTTGTGAATAAGCGTTGCCCTTTTGAAAAATTATGAGAAAGAGTATAATAAAAAGGTTTGAGCATTGCAAGGCAATTAGGGGCAATTACCTTAAACTCAGATGATAGGTCTCTTTTTGCCTTTCAGAATGAAAGGGTCTATCCTTGCCATAAGAGGGCAGGAAGCCTTTCGTTTGGAGGTTGAAGGGTCATCGAAGCATCCTTTGCCATAAGACTGTCCCATGCCATAGAAGGGCAGGTAGTCTAAGGCAAGGATCAGAATAAGCCATTTCGTAGGCAGCCAGAAGATACCTCAGCCTTTTTCCGTAGGCAACTTCCGAGGGTCGAGGTCATTTGTGTATCGAAGGCAGCATCATTTAGGGTCATGACCTTTTTATCGAGGCAACATGGCTGAGGTATCCTCGTATTCGAGGGACTTGGCTTATTCTGCAAAAATACGAAAGCAACAGGCAACAGGCAACAGGGGGTTACCCAAAAGGGTGCGTGTGTGCAACAATCACGTGATTATATTCAGATATTTATCTTTTAATTAGTTATTCTAGTTCAATTTAAGGCTTGCACTCCCTAAGATTACTAACCACGCAGTATATAATAACATAAAGCAATAAAGGGGGCGGGAAATTGTAACCAGCGGATCCCTTATCAGGGTTGACACAAGTAATAAAAGGCATAAAAAAAATAGGGTTCAGGGTTACCAATAACGTAGCTTTGGCATTTGACAAACCCTGAAAGAAAGAAAAAAAATGGCCAACAAAAGAGGGTGAGTGCATTATCGGTTCGGGAACAATTAAGGCTAACCCTAATAAAATAAAAGATAAATAAATTAATAATGAATAATAAATAATACTTAGCTTTGATTTGGATTTGATCTGATATGGTTAATAGGGCGCCTTTAAGTTTAACCCTGAAAGGCGAGGCAGAAAAGGGAAAGAAAGTGAATGTAGGGACAGTTCAAGAAATATAAGGGCGAACCCTAAAATCAAAACAAACTTTGAATTTTAAAATCGAATACTTAGCTTTGGGCTTTGAAGTGGCGCGTAGTCGGGAGCACACCTGGAAAGACAATCCTGAAAAGGCACAGAAAAATAATATTTTAGTGTAGGGTTATTCTTCGTCAACTCTAATTAAGATTCAAATCAAGTATAATAGTAAATTGATTTAATTAATTATTGGTCTCGCGACCTAATTAATTAAATCGGGATGAGAAAATAAAGTCAAGCATAAAAATATTTTTTTGGGATTTTTTGGAATTAAAATAAAACAAATATGAATTTTTTAAAAAGTATTAAATAAATTAGTATAATTAAAATCTATTTTTAGGAATAATATTTATATAAAATAAATAAAAGTATTAAAAAGTTTTTATGTAGTTTATATATATAACAAATTTATTTGAAGGAAAATAATATATATATTATTAAAACAAAAATAAAAAGGGCTATGTAATTAAAATTAAAAAAATTTCTGAAAATCTTAACTTTTGATTCAGTGTGACGCAGCTCTGCAAATCCATGGTGTTCCTGCGCTCTCTTGCACGTTGGATCTGGCGAAAAGGAAATCTGATAGCTGACTGCTGAGCACACACCCCATACGCGTGGAGCCACGAGTACCGGATCCATCCTGGTTCAAAAACTGACGCGCGCGCGAATCCTCCAATGGGAGAACGCCACGTCTCCATCTTCTTCATTGAAAACCTGCAGAGAACCCTTTTGCAGCGCTTTTTACAAAATAGCTGTAAAACGCGTGTCTATTACACCTATTAAACACGAAAATCTCATACAAGCACAGAAAATTGAAGATGAGACCATAGTCATACTCGTCTCGTCATCACGAACTCACCTGTACTAATATTGAAACCTAATTTGGGTTAAATCGGAAAGCCCTAATTTCAAGGGCATGAACCCTAACATGGCCGAGGGCCTCAAACGTTCATGAAAACGCAATTAGACCTCCAGAATTCTAAAATACATCAACGTTAACACATATATGCCATTAAAATTTGTTTATGATGCATGATTTGACAGAATCGAATGGAATTAGAAAGATGCAAACCGAGGCTTGTTGGTGACGATTCTGGGACTCTTGCTTGATGAAAATGATGCAGTTAGTTCCAGTGATTCCTCAGGGACGTGTTGGGATCAATTTCACACCTTGAATTGCCTTGCAACACGAAATTGAAGTTTGAGTTTTTTTGCTTCTTTGAACTCGGGTTCTATGGTTCTTGAGGCTGCAAAACGTTCCCCTAGTCTTTGGCCTTGTTCAGGTACTTATAGAGGAGAGTTTAGGGTTTAACAAAACTAGAAAGAATCTCCTTGAATCTTTGATTGGAGATTATGCAAATTTGATTGAAATTTGATTTTTATTCTTTCTACTTTTGGCCTTGCATGATTCAATCTCTTCCCAATTACCATGTGCACGAAAATTGATTGAATTTTGGAGTAAATGTAGATTGGATTTGATACCAAACAAATTTTCTCTTAAATCTTTTGATTTTCTTTAATTTTAATGAATTTTAAATGAATAAAAATTCTTATAAAATTAATAAAAATCAAATAAATTTGTGGCAAATGGTTTATGGGCTCTCAATATCATAGGGAACAAGTTTGGATCTTGAAAGTATAGGCCCATTAACAAAAAATTCAAAACTCTTTCACATTCTTCCCTCCAAAATAGTCCAACTTTGACAAGGCCTATTTCTCTCAATTTTTGAGGTATGGAAAATTTCTAGGACTTTTTAGAAACCTTAAAGAGTCCTCTAACCAGTGTCTTTGGTCTCATATCAAAATGGTATTCCATTCTCCTTGTGTGTCCTTTTGAAAAAAGTGACTTTTTGTTGACTTTTGAAAAGGACCTATAATGTTTTAGGCCATATCTCTCAAACCATTGACCTATGGGTTTTGGTTCTTGGACCATTGGATAGAGGAGTGAATTCCCTTCAAAATGAGGTTTGGTGGGAATTTTTCTGATGAAGTATGAATTTTTGGTGAATTTTCAAAGTTTGGTTGACTTTTCCAGTTCATGCCAAAAATAGTAACTTTTGACTTTTGACTTTTCTGATCTTTTCTTAATGAACCATGATCAATTTTTGATCAAATGGTGAATGATACTTCAATATGAGGATCTTGACAAAAAATCAGGAGTTTTGACTTTATTTTGACCACAGTTGACTTTTTAGGTCAACCAGTCGACTGTTGACTTTCTGAGCTTTTGAATGACCAGAACTTTGAGATAGGCTTTGGTACTTGTCATGGAGGTAATGTGGGAGACTGTGTTTTGGAGCTTTGTCTTTTGATTTGGTTTTGTGTATGAAAAATAGCATGGGCAAATTTTGGGGTATGACAGATTCCCATTGGCGTATTATAATCTCAAGCTCGCACGTATGTCACTAGGGTCTAATGTCATCCCTAAATCCGCATAGACTATCCTTAGGATTATATCTATCGCACGTCCGAATTGCATTACATACAAGGAGTCATAATATACAAAAATAAAGGGGTCCTTTGCATACGCGTGCAGTCGCATTTTCGTGCATTCATACATTTACATTCACACTTGCATTTCTACCTTCTCCCGCATCCATACTTACCATGCTAGCCGGTCTCCCGCAACTTTCAAAGACCAAAAGGGTTCATCAACTATGGAGAAAGGAGGATAAATTATTGAAAACGATCTCGGCCTCACTACAAAAAAAAAAGAGGATGTCTTTCGCCATGCCATTTACATATCCATGCCTTGTCGTAACTTGATTATAAATACAATAAAAGACTATCGTCGAGCAAGGACTAGTTCAATAAAAGAGTTCCCTCGTAGATACACTCAAGGGGTATCTAGCCATAAAAGGGTTCATCTTAGAACACATCAAATTTGCAAGGACACTCTACGATAACCTAGGGGCAATGATTAGTCTAGCTGGGGCAATATCCTGAACAAAGGTGCATAACTACGGTGGAGGGAAAGCGACATATATTAACTCTCCACCAAGGGGCAAAAGGGTCCTAAATTTCCTTTATCAATCTACGAACCCCGAGGATTGCGAACGGCGTGATACTATCCTTAGAAAAAGCAAAAGAGGTTCAGTCAAAGGAAACTCATGAAGTTCCGATACGACGAAAACCCACCGCTAACAATTCATTCCCGACAGATTCGACGTGCCCAAGGAGAATTCGAGATTAGCCTTCACTCCTACAATTCCACGAACTAAGGAGTAAAACAAAGTCGACGGATTCACAAAGGAGTTTGCCCTTAGGATTAATAGGTTTATCATGTCAAGTTGTAACCTCTACGATCACAAAATGCTATTTGATGTAAAACGTTGTACCTTTCGAATAGTAATTCAATAAAATAATCATGCATGTTTTGAAATCAATTCATTCGCTTCATTCGCTCACTACTACGACTTTCCACTCGCACCCTTCTATTCTATTTCAATTTCAACTTTCAATTATTAACAAACTTAAGGGAGGATGACGAATGCAAATAACTAAGTCCAGCTAAACATATGCTTTCAAAGTAAGACCGTGCCGAGGATGTACAGGCATTGTTTCAATTCCTAAACAGTGGAGATATAAGGATGTTAATCCCTCGTTACCCCCTCGAGCCAGGAGTTGGAGCTTGTTTCTACTTTTCAAATAAACCTTGATTTTAACCAGGGGCAGGGTAGATTTCAATTAATTCAATGGTGTATTTTGGTTGTCAAGAGAATCAGTTAATCCAAGCAAGGATCAAGCAAAGTTTCAAGCATATCCTTTTCCTCGCGTTCATCCAAGATTGAGGAAGCAATGGAGATAACATTCATAACATCTTCTTCCTCAATACATCATCCAAGATCGAGGACATATTAGAGCCGAAGCTTGCAAATCCAAACCAACATGGCAGTCACAACATTCAATATCCAAGGATCAATATTTCCAAAGGAGTATTCAAAAAAAAGGAAAAAACGCCCGCTAAGTCAAAATGGAAAAATTCCATGAAAGAAAACAAAAGCGACTTAGGCAAAAATTAGGGCATCCCGATGGATCAAATTCAAAGGAATTGGTTCACTAAAATAAGGGATAAAAACAAAACAAAGGCGAAACAACAAAGGATAATCTTGTGACAGCCAAATCATCGAAGCTCCTCATAAACACTTGGATCTTTACGACAATTTTCATCGGTGCTTGGATCTCTACTAAAGCTTCTGCTCAACATAACAACTGAAACGACTCTCTTGCCAACAAAGCACATTCATTGGATTAGGCGAATCTTTAGGATCTGGAGAACATCAAGGAGAAAGGGGTGGGATAAATAAATTTTTGAGCCTTATATCCATTGTTCTTAAAACATAAACCAGGCCAAGTTACAACATTTAAAAGTCCTAATTGAGGCAAGGTTAACTATGAAAGCATATCAAGCAGGATTTTGTTATACTGACTCCTAGGTTTTTTAAAACTATTTCTAACCACTGCGCTTCTTCAAGCATTCATCATCCAGTCCTAATTCATAACGGACTTCGATTTTAAAACTTGCATACGCATTACATTGGAGTTACTTCTCAAAGGGTACAACATCATCTATGAATATACACTTAGCATCAAGATCTCGAAATTGGTTTAACCAAAGGCGATCATTTCTAATAAAGACTCTTGAATGGGGAAACCATGTCCAGAGGGTTTTCCTAAACAAGGTTAAAATTTCAAAGATCACAAGGGCATGCAATCGAACATCCTATTCACTAGGGGCATTCTTCCTAAGGTGCAATGGACTGGGGCACACCTCGGAGCAATCTCAAACAGGGGCATGTCAAACATGGGAAGAACTCAAATTCAGAAGGATAGAAGACTATGGATAACCTTCCATAATCTGGAAATCAAGGGCATACCCTTTAATCTAAACGTCGAAGCACACGACAAGGTTATTTCTCGGGGCACTTCCTTCATGGCTTGGAGATCATAGGCATCTTTTTCCACTAAACATTGGGGCATGGGGTATCAAACCCATAAGGTGAACAATTCAAAGGTTAAAGGTGTGGAGAGTCTCGAAAGGTTAAAAGCATGGAGAATCTCGAAAGAGGTGGAGAGTTCCAAAAAAAGGTGAAGGTGTGGATAATTACATAAGGTGAATCATTCAAAGGTTAAATGTGTGGAGAATCCCGGAAGGTTAAAGGTGTGGAAAACCTCGAGAGGTTAAAGGTGTGGAGAACCTCCAAAGGTTAAAGGTGTAGTGATCCTCGAAAAGGTTAAAGGTACGAATTGCAAAAAGGTGAAAGACATGGAGGACTTCGAAAATTCAAAGGTGTGGAGTAATTCAAAAGAGCCAAACTGGGGCAAGACGCACGACAAAAGGAAAAGGAGTTCTCACACTTTACAACCTCGAACCACTCTCTCTCCTAACTACGATCATCAAAGTTCAAAAGCAGGTAGTGGGAAATCGCGCTAGCATCCAACAACCTTACAACTTTAGCAAGCTATATACGCTATTGGTTACCAACAACCTAGCATTGGAGCATCATGCAAATACATAAATCATGCATTACATACATGGGTTGATACATTACACCTCTTCAGGTAGTCTTCTTTAAGACAGTCTTTTTCTAAGTACCTTTTTAGGTAGCCTTCTTTAAGACAATTTGTCATCCTTTTCGAGAACCTCTTCAGGTGGTCTTCTTTAAGACATTCTACGAACTTTTCTGGGTGGTCTTTTCTAAGACATTAATCATCGTCCTTTCTAAGAACCTCTCCAGGTAATCTTTTTTAAGACGTCTTTCAGCCTTTTCAGGTAATCTTCTCTAAAACAAATCGCACGATCCTTTCTAGGAACCTTCTCAGGTGGTCTTCTTTAAGATAAATTGTCACCCTTTTCAGGAACCTTTTTAGGTAGTCTTCTGTAAGACAATCTTTTTCTAAGAACCTTTCTAGGTAGTCTGCTCTAAGACAATCATCGCCATTTCCCAAGAACCTTTTTAGGTAGTCTTCTTCGAGACATTCTCTTTCTAAGAACCTTTTTAGGTAGTCCCTTCAGACATCTTTCAGCCCTTTCCAGACAATCTTCTTTAAGACATTCCTCATCCTTTGCTAAGAGCCTTTCTAGGTGGTCTTCTCTAAGACAAATTTCTATCCATTCTTAGAACCTTTTCAACCCTCGTGTTGTGACAGGTGTATTTCCCGACCCACGTGTCGGGAGTTTCCAACCCTAGTGTTGTGAATGGTGTTTTCCGACCCACGTGTTGGGAGTTTCCAATCCTAGTGTTGTGATAGGTGTTTTCCGACTCACGTGTCGTGAGTTTCCAACCCTCGTGTTGTGATAGGTGTGTATTCCGACCCTCGAGTCATGAGTGTCTAAACATATCGTTTCCTTGCCGACCCTCGAGTCGCGAGAATCATCTTCATACATTTACAGGATACCGTCAAGGATTTTACATGGATAAACTTGCTAGCGCTATAGCAAGTGAATCTTTTTCATGCAGGTAAGTTTGCTAGAACTATAGCAAATGGCTCATCTTATGCAGGTACGTTTGTCAGAACCATGGCAGGTAATTCCTTCGATACAGGTAAGTTTGCTAGAACTATAGCAAATAATCCCTAATGGTGCAGGTAAGCTTGTCCGAACAAGGGCAAGTGACTCCTAATGGTGCAGGTGAGCTTGCTAGAACTATAGCAAATAATCCCTAATGGTGTAGGTAAGCTTGTCCGAACAAGGGCAAGTGACTCCTAATGGTGCAGGTGAGCTTGTCAGAACTATGACAAGTAATCCCTAATGGTATGGGTGAAATTTTTCCCAACCAGGGCAAATGATCCAAATGGTGTAGGAGAAATTTGTCTGAACCAGGGCAAATGATCCAAATGGTGTAGGTGAAATTTGTCCGAACCAGGGCAAATAATCCAAATGGTATAGGTGAAATTTGTCCGAACCAGGGCAAATGACCCAAATGGTGTAGGTGAAATTTGTCCGAACAAGGGCAGATGATCCAAATGGTGCAGGCGAGCTTGTCAGAACTATGACAAGTAATCCTATTGGTGCAGGTGAGCTTGCTAAGAAACTATAGCAAGTGATCCTATTGGGGTTCAAAAAAAAAACTACGGAAACTTACTAGAACTATAGTAAGTGGGGTTCACAAACTACGAAAGCTTGCTAGCGCTATAGCAAGTGATCCTTTTGGGTTTATCACGTTAGTCCCTTGGCAGTGATCTCCTTCAACACATCATCAACAACAATAAAAGGTGTTATCTTTCTTTTTCGAGTTACTAACATACTTCAACTAACAATCATGCATCATTCAACTAACATACCTCATTCATACATTATGCATATACATACACCGCTCTAATTTATTTTGAGAGGCTTACTGCATCATACATCGCATGCATCATACCATTGCATAAATTTCAGGTTGCCTTTTAGGCCGTGCTACAACCAAAACACAGTGGTTCCTTTTGAAAGCATATGCTTCACTCTCTAAAAAAAAAGAGAGGGACATTTACCTTGGGTGGCATCTGTGAGCCCACCTCCCACAGAACTTCTTCCCAACAAATGCAAATTTCGGGGCATTCTCAGTGTCCAATCATCTTCTACCTTTAGATCACGATAGGCAGACGTGCCTATCTGACTCTTCAGGTTTAAGAATATTGAACAGGGGCAGCTGTCATACCCCAAAATTTGCCCTCCGCATTTCAGCTCCAATAACTCAAGGTTCAAAAGTTTTCTCAAGTCACTCTCTCCTATTCAAAATTAGGGTTAGTATTCTATCAAAGGAGTTTTGAATCCCTGGGGCCTCAAATGGATCTCTAAGGGTCTCATATGTCTCAAAGCATCTTCATGACAAAAGGCAAGCACAAATTTCAAGGACTTCTCACTCAATGGCTCAGATGATCAACGATCGACTAGTTTGACCTTAAAGTCAACTATAGTCAAAATACAGTCAAACTGCGAGATTTTTTGTCAATATCAAGTAGGTGAGGTTATATCCATCATTTGATCAAAGGTTGATCATGATCCATTAATAAAAACTCAGAAATGAACAAATTTAAAAGGTTCAAATTAGGGTTTTTATAGGAAAAGTCAACTCAACTTTGACTGGTCATAACTTTTACATGGAGCATCAAAAATTTCCCAACCAAAGCCTATCTTGAAGGAAATTTGATTCTTCACAACTTTGTCTCTCACAAGCCAAGGCTAGAAATGCTTCATTCAAGAGATATGATCCAATAGATTATGGGTCCTCTTAAAAGTCAACAAAAACACCTTTTGGGTCAAAGCTCATAACTCGAGCATGGGAGCTTCAATTGAGACAAAACAAAAAGGATCATTTAGAGGAAACTTTGAGCTTTCTAAAATGATAAAGAACATCTTCATATGACCAAGATTGAGAGAAATACGCGTGGTTGAAGTTGAGCAATTTGCAAGTGATACATGAAACCCTAATTGACCAAAACTTGGATTTTTGGTTAATGGGCCTAGAATTTTGATTCCAAACATATCCGTAGGCCTTTTAAATCATCTCTAATTAATTATTTTATTTTTATAATATTTATTTCATTTATTCGAATTTTAATTCATTTAAATGAAAATAAATCATATAAAATATGAAATAATAGGTTTTAATCAAAGATTCAATTACCAATCAAATCAAATCATCCAATCATCATAATATTGATAAAAATTTCGTGGAAGAGCATTGGAAATAGAAAAGAACCAAAATAGAAAGTTTAGGTGCAAAATTCAATCAAATTCTTAATCATCAAAGTGTAATATTTGGTTGGATTTTTCTTCACACTTGCAACCCTAAAATCTATCATATATATAGTTGATATTGTGGCAGCCATGAGGGGGTTTATAGGGGGGACGAAAAATTGGGGAGGAAACTAGGGTTTCAAAGGAAGAAAAATATTCAAGGAAGGTGAACATTTGGATCACGAATTAGAGACACCTTCAAGTCTTTCTAATCGTCCCAGTCAAGTTCTAAGGTAAGGGAAGGTAAGTCTGCATCACCCTTATGCTCTCATGATGCCCATAACGTGCATATCAATTTCCCATGTTCATGCATTGTTTTAAATTTTCGTATCTCATAAAGTATCGTGTTTCACTCCTATTTCGTGATTTGTTTGAGTTTGTGGAGCGATTTGGGAAAGTTCAGAACCATCATGCGTGAGGTTTGAGGTCGGAACCAAGATCTGCCATGGTTAGGGCAACATCATGACCAAGCTTCGAAACCCAGTGATGCAGGCCGTTTCGGCCAAAACTAACGCGCTTATTGAACTCGCAGCACTTGATTTGGTTAACTTGGGCTGTTTGTTCGGGCGTTTTGCTTCATTTTGCAGGGTTGGATGTTGTTTGCACGTCGGAGAGGGTGATCGGAGCACTGTTCCGGCGACGGCAGGGCATCTCAGGGTTTTGGATTTGCAGGCATGTCGTGTTGGCGAAGCTTCATTGGCCAGTCAGAAAGTCAACTGACTCTCTCTCCATTTGATTCGCGAGTCAACCAAGCCAGCCCACTTGCTTACTTCTTGATTGGCCGTTCCAAGAACCACTGGGTCCCACGCGCTGGTTTTGTTTGACCTTCTACTAATGACGTTTATTTTTATATTTATTGTTTGTGTCTCCTTTTACTAACAACGTAGAAGACTAGCGCAGTTGGTCAAAGGCTGTTGGTGTGGGGTGAAGTTTCCTGGGTTCGATCCCCATGGTATGCTATTTTCTTTTGCAATATATTTGAACATGGATCTTATGCTTCGCTGCCTGATGGTCCACAATGCATCCTCGCCTTACCACCATCAGATGTCCTACAACCCAGATCTAACGTACACAAGGCTAAGGTTTCTTATGCACCTTCACAAGGGAGCCACATAGGATTATAACCAGGTTCTATGTAATTTTTATTTTTGTTTATTTGTTTTATTTATTTTATTATTTAGATTAAATGATAGTTATTTATATTTAATTTAATTCATTTATAAAATTAGGATTAGAATAATAAAACTAGGATTAGGATTATAATGTGTACCGATTATTTTCTCGATTATTTCCTCGATTAATTCAATTTAATTAATTTTAATTAATCTTTAATTATCACAAAAACCCTAGAACGGTGATATAAGATATTAGGGTTTGCCCAATCCCATTAGTTTTTTTAACCGAAATCTTAGGATTGAATTTATTATTCGTTTCGACCATATTAATCGGCCGCGATGGGTAATAATCGATCATTTAATTATCAATTAAATTAATATAATTCAAATACATATTATTTGGCTAAAGGGTTTCAACCATCTTATTGGTTGCAATGATTAGCCTATTTTTTCTCCGAAATTCGTTATTATTTATAATCGAATCTATCGACTATGAGGGATGACGATGGAGTTTAAATAATTAATTCTATAAAACATATTCATTTGCTATTCGTGGTAGTCGAATATATCGATTATAGTGGTTAGCAATCCTCCCTTCAATCTGTTAGTCGTGGTAATCAAACCTATTGATTATCACAACTAACGGTGACATATCAAATCAAGGTTGTACGCCCAAACACTTAAAACACATCAAACCACAAACTACGGATTTTCATCCTTTTCAATCAGGCAACTCAAAATGCCTTTCAAATCACAATTTCAAAAACTACGATAGGCCATTCAAAAAGCCTTCAAACCATTCAAATCAAATTCTAAGGCGTACAACCCTGTCCCCGAACTACGTAGACTCTGATCCCCCATAAGGAGGTACGTAGGCACTTGGCAACAAGGCGAGTCCCCTCCCCCATAAATCTCATTTTGTCCCGATTTTATTTCTTTGAATTACAAACCTTTAATTATGATAATTATTTGCCTTAACCCTATTAACTGTCTGTCATCTTTCTTTATATTAGCCCTAAACCTTAGCTTTATAATGCAAACCTTAGGAAAGGGTTGAGGGTGCCTAACACCTTCCCTCGACCTGAACATAGTATCTTACCCTGATCTCTTAACTGCGCGAGGTTTCCTATTCGCCTTGGTAGAATAGGTGGCGACTCTAAATAATCTAATTTTTAGGGCAGGTTGCTACAGCTGGCGACTCTGCTGGGGATACACTATAATGGTGAATTATTATGCCCCTATAAGTTTTGGCAGGGTTTAGGTTTTTGGCGAAACATTTAGGTTTTTGGCAAATTTTTTAGGGTTTGTTTAGTTCGCCATTTTAGGGTTTATTTATTTTCATAAATATTTAAATTTAAATTTTTTTAATTTAAATTTTATTTATTTATTTATTTATTTATTTATTTATTTATTTCCCTTTCCATCTATTTACATCAGTAAAATAAATATCCCTTTATTTAAATAATATCTGTTTATTTAAATAATGTCTGTTTATTTAAATATTTGCGGTGTATTGCATTTTTTAAATTGTAAGCCAGCCGGAGTTCAAGGTTAGTTTTTAAAATATTAAAATTTTATTTATTTACTTCATTTGCAATTCCATTACCGCATTGCTATTTATTTATAGTAGTTTAAATAAATACCTTTTATTTAATTAATTGTTTTTCACTGCATTTTGAATTATAAGCGGCCGGATTTCGAGGTTAGTTTAAATATTTAAATTTTATTTATTTATTTATTTTCCTTTGCAATTTCATTACTGCAATTTAATTAAATATTTATTTAAGTGAATATTTTTATTTCTATTGCATCTTTTGGGATATATAAAATTGTTGTTAAACCTAAGTGTGAGAGTTATCTTTAAGACCAGGGGGGACTTGAATCGCCTACGAGTCTTATTGATAATTCCACTCAGAGTGGGTTGAATATCCGGAAATGTCCAATACGAGGCTTGACTTTGTTGAGGGCAGGACTTGGTATTTGGCTGATCTCTCTGGGAACCTAACCCAAAAATTCGAACCTCATGGATAAAATGAGTTGTTCTAAAATCCGAAGAGACAAAAAGTCTCGGAGGCTACGAACGACCCCATGAGACCTTCTAGAACACTCCCATGGAAAGGGTAGGCTCCCTAAAGCCGCTACGTCGAACCTATGAACCTAGGACTTTTATGCTTTTGTGCTTGATATATATTTGCAATTTATATGCCACGAATGTATGCGTTTCAATTTTGCAGGTATCCCTACGTGGTCCCTAGCCTGTAGGGACTCTAATTTCTAAGACCACGTCTTTCCCACGAAGGACATCACCATCTATGCATTCCCTAACATGTAGGGATTTTATTTTTATATCCTTGTATCTACAACTACGTGTCCTTCCCACGAGGGACATCTTCGTTTACGCACGTCAATTGGTCTCTCGAAGGCCATGAGATATAGTGACTGTCTCGAACGGTCACTCTGTGTTTGCCTCTACGAACCCCCTAGCCGATAGGGATTTTCTTTTACACCCATGTGTTTCTACAACAACGTGTCCTTCCCCTGAAGGACATCCTCATTAATGCACGTTGATTGGCTTCACGATGGCCATGAGAGCTAGTAACTGACTTGAACGGTTAACCCGTGTTTATTCCCGCGCATCCTCTGACTTGTAGGGTTTGGACTTCCATTTATGCGCCTTCAATCCCTAGCCTGTAGGGAGTTAACTTCGTCTTATATCGTCCTTAGATAGGTTGCGTTCCACATAGAAAACCTTCCCACGAGGGACAACTTCGTAAGTACACGTCGAACGACCTCTCGAAGGTCATGAGACTTGGTGACTGTCCTGAACGGTCATCAACTGCTACTTTCCGCGTACCCCTTAATCTGAGGGATTCCCATTGGCGTATTATAATCTCAAGCTCGCACGTATGTCACTAGGGTCTAATGTCATCCCTAAATCCGCATAGACTATCCTTAGGATTATATCTATCGCACGTCCGAATTGCATTACATACAAGGAGTCATAATATACAAAAATAAAGGGGTCCTTTGCATACGCGTGCAGTCGCATTTTCGTGCATTCATACATTTACATTCAAACTTGCATTTCTACCTTCTCCCGCATCCATACTTACCATGCTAGCCGGTCTCCCGCAACTTTCAAAGACCAAAAGGGTTCATCAACTATGGAGAAAGGAGGATAAATTATTGAAAACGATCTCGGCCTCACTACAAAAAAAAAAAGAGGATGTCTTTCGCCATGCCATTTACATATCCATGCCTTGTCGTAACTTGATTATAAATACAATAAAAGACTATCGTCGAGCAAGGACTAGTTCAATAAAAGAGTTCCCTCATAGATACACTCAAGGGGTATCTAGCCATAAAAGGGTTCATCTTAGAACACATCAAATTTGCAAGGACACTCTACGATAACCTAGGGGCAATGATTAGTCTAGCTGGGGCAATATCCTGAACAAAGGTGCATAACTACGGTGGAGGGAAAGCGACATATATTAACTCTCCACCAAGGGGCAAAAGGGTCCTAAATTTCCTTTATCAATCTACGAACCCCGAGGATTGCGAACGGCGTGATACTATCCTTAGAAAAAGCAAAAGAGGTTCAGTCAAAGGAAACTCATGAAGTTCCGATACGACGAAAACCCACCGCTAACAATTCATTCCCGACAGATTCGACGTGCCCAAGGAGAATTCGAGATTAGCCTTCACTCCTACAATTCCACGAACTAAGGAGTAAAACAAAGTCGACGGATTCACAAAGGAGTTTGCCCTTAGGATTAATAGGTTTATCATGTCAAGTTGTAACCTCTACGATCACAAAATGCTATTTGATGTAAAACGTTGTACCTTTCGAATAGTAATTCAATAAAATAATCATGCATGTTTTGAAATCAATTCATTCGCTACATTCGCTCACTAGTACGACTTTCCACTCGCACCCTTCTATTCTATTTCAATTTCAACTTTCAATTATTAACAAACTTAAGGGAGGATGACGAATGCAAATAACTAAGTCCAGCTAAACATATGCTTTCAAAGTAAGACCGTGCCGAGGATGTACAGGCATTGTTTCAATTCCTAAACAGTGGAGATATAAGGATGTTAATCCCTCGTTACCCCCTCGAGCCAGGAGTTGGAGCTTGTTTCTACTTTTCAAATAAACCTTGATTTTAACCAGGGGCAGGGTAGATTTCAATTAATTCAATGGTGTATTTTGGTTGTCAAGAGAATCAGTTAATCCAAGCAAGGATCAAGCAAAGTTTCAAGCATATCCTTTTCCTCGCGTTCATCCAAGATTGAGGAAGCAATGGAGATAACATTCATAACATCTTCTTCCTCAATACATCATCCAAAATCGAGGACATATTAGAGTCGAAGCTTGCAAATCCAAACCAACATGGCAGTCACAACATTCAATATCCAAGGATCAATATTTCCAAAGGAGTATTCAAAAAAAGGAAAAAACGCCCGCTAAGTCAAAATGGAAAAATTCCATGAAAGAAAACAAAAGCGACTTAGGCAAAAATTAGGGCATCCCGATGGATCAAATTCAAAGGAATTGGTTCACGCAAAAATAGGGGATAAAAACAAAACAAAGGCGAAACAACAAAGGATAATCTTGTGACAGCCAAATCATCGAAGCTCCTCATAAACACTTGGATCTTTACGACAATTTTCATCGGTGCTTGGATCTCTACTAAAGCTTCTGCTCAACATAACAACTGAAACGACTCTCTTGCCAACAAAGCACATTCATTGGATTAGGCGAATCTTTAGGATCTGGAGAACATCAAGGAGAAAGGGGTGGGATAAATAAATTTTTGAGCCTTATATCCATTGTTCTTAAAACATAAACCAGGCCAAGTTACAACATTTAAAAGTCCTAATTGAGGCAAGGTTAACTATGAAAGCATATCAAGCAGGATTTTGTTATACTGACTCCTAGGTTTATTAAAACTATTTCTAACCACTGCGCTTCTTCAAGCATTCATCATCCAGTCCTAATTCATAACGGACTTCGATTTTAAAACTTGCATACGCATTACATTGGAGTTACTTCTCAAAGGGTACAACATCATCTATGAATATACACTTAGCATCAAGATCTCGAAATTGGTTTAACCAAAGGCGATCATTTCTAATAAAGACTCTTGAATGGGGAAACCATGTCCAGAGGGTTTTCCTAAACAAGGTTAAAATTTCAAAGATCACAAGGGCATGCAATCGAACATCCTATTCACTAGGGGCATTCTTCCTAAGGTGCAATGGACTGGGGCACACCTCGGAGCAATCTCAAACAGGGGCATGTCAAACATGGGAAGAACTCAAATTCAGAAGGATAGAAGACTATGGATAACCTTCCATAATCTGGAAATCAAGGGCATACCCTTTAATCTAAACGTCAAAGCACACGACAAGGTTATTTCTCGGGGCACTTCCTTCATGGCTTGGGGATCATAGGCATCTTTTTCCACTAAACATTGGGGCATGGGGTATCAAACCCATAAGGTGAACAATTCAAAGGTTAAAGGTGTGGAGAGTCCCGAAAGGTTAAAAGCATGGAGAATCTCGAAAGAGGTGGAGAGTTCCAAAAAAAGGTGAAGGTGTGGATAATTACATAAGGTGAATCATTCAAAGGTTAAATGTGTGGAGAATCCCGGAAGGTTAAAGGTGTGGAAAACCTCGAGAGGTTAAAGGTGTGGAGAACCTCCAAAGGTTAAAGGTGTAGTGATCCTCGAAAAGGTTAAAGGTACGAATTGCAAGAAGGTGAAAGACATGGAGGACTTCGAAAATTCAAAGGTGTGGAGTAATTCAAAAGAGCCAAACTGGGGCAAGACGCACGGCAAAAGGCAAAGGAGTTCTCACACTTTACAACCTCGAACCACTCTCTCTCCTAACTACGATCATCAAAGTTCAAAAGCAGGTAGTGGGAAATCGCGCTAGCATCCAACAACCTTACAACTTTAGCAAGCTATATACGCTCTTGGTTACCAACAACCTAGCATTGGAGCATCATGCAAATACATAAATCATGCATTACATACATGGGTTGATACATTACACCTCTTCAGGTAGTTTTCTTTAAGACAGTCTTTTTCTAAGTACCTTTTTAGGTAGCCTTCTTTAAGACAATTTGTCATCCTTTTCGAGAACCTCTTCAGGTGGTCTTCTTTAAGACATTCTACGAACCTTTCTGGGTGGTCTTTTCTAAGACATTAATCATCGTCCTTTCTAAGAACCTCTCCAGGTAATCTTTTTTAAGACGTCTTTCAGCCTTTTCAGGTAATCTTCTCTAAAACAAATCGCACGATCCTTTCTAGGAACCTTCTCAGGTGGTCTTCTTTAAGATAAATTGTCACCCTTTTCAGGAACCTTTTTAGGTAGTCTTCTGTAAGACATTCTTTTTCTAAGAACCTTTCTAGGTAGTCTGCTCTAAGACAATCATCGCCATTTCCCAAGAACCTTTTTAGGTAGTCTTCTTCAAGACATTCTCTTTCTAAGAACCTTTTTAGGTAGTCCCTTCAGACATCTTTCAGCCCTTTCCAGACAATCTTCTTTAAGACATTCCTCATCCTTTGCTAAGAGCCTTTCTAGGTGGTCTTCTCTAAGACAAATTTTTATCCATTCTAAGAACCTTTTCAGGAAGTCTTCTTTAAAACAAATTTTCACATCCATTCCAGAAACCTTTTCAGGTAGTCTTATAGAAGACATTATTTCGTTCCACTCATAAACAAACTACACATATGCATATTCATCCACATACATAAACATCACCAAGCCAGCATAAGCCTAGTCATGGTATAGGGGCAAGCATGGAGTAAACAAGTTCAACGGGTTCAATAAGGGGATAAAATCTTGGGATTGACATCAGTGTCAGCATACATACATACATACGCATTAGCGTATGCATCTCGTCTAGCGCGTTCACATACTACAAAAATCCAGTTTCCAACCCTCGTGTTGTGACAGGTGTATTTCCCGACCCACGTGTCGCGAGTTTCCAACCCTAGTGTTGTGATAGGTGTTTTCCGACCCACGTGTTGGGAGTTTCCAATCCTAGTGTTGTGATAGGTGTTTTCCGACTCACGTGTCGTGAGTTTCCAACCCTCGTGTTGTGATAGGTGTGTATTCCGACCCTCGAGTCATGAGTGTCTAAACATATCGTTTCCTTGCCGACCCTCGAGTCGCGAGAATCATCTTCATACATTTACAGGATACCGTCAAGGATTTTACATGGATAAACTTGCTAGCGCTATAGCAAGTGAATCTTTTTCATGCAAGTAAGTTTGCTAGAACTATAGCAAATGGCTCATCTTATGCAGGTACGCTTGTCAGAACCATGGCAGGTAATTCCTTCGATACAGGTAAGTTTGCTAGAACTATAGCAAATAATCCCTAATGGTGCAGGTAAGCTTGTCCGAACAAGGGCAAGTGACTCCTAATGGTGCAGGTGAGCTTGCTAGAACTATAGCAAATAATCCCTAATGGTGTAGGTAAGCTTGTCCGAACAAGGGCAAGTGACTCCTAATGGTGCAGGTGAGCTTGTCAGAACTATGACAAGTAATCCCTAATGGTATGGGTGAAATTTGTCCCAACCAGGGCAAATGATCCAAATGGTGTAGGAGAAATTTGTCTGAACCAGGGCAAATGATCCAAATGGTGTAGGTGAAATTTGTCCGAACCAGGGCAAATAATCCAAATGGTATAGGTGAAATTTGTCCGAACCAGGGCAAATGACCCAAATGGTGTAGGTGAAATTTGTCCGAACAAGGGCAGATGATCCAAATGGTGCAGGCGAGCTTGTCAGAACTATGACAAGTAATCCTATTGGTGCAGGTGAGCTTGCTAAGAAACTATAGCAAGTGATCCTATTGGGGTTCAAAAAAAAAAACTACGGAAACTTACTAGAACTATAGTAAGTGGGGTTCACAAACTACGAAAGCTTGCTAGCGCTATAGCAAGTGATCCTTTTGGGTTTATCACGTTAGTCCCTTGGCAGTGATCTCCTTCAACACATCATCAACAACAATAAAAGGTGTTATCTTTCTTTTTCGAGTTACTAACATACTTCAACTAACAATCATGCATCATTCAACTAACATACCTCATTCATACATTATGCATATACATACACCGCTCTCATTTATTTTGAGAGGCTTACTGCATCATACATCGCATGCATCATACCATTGCATAAATTTCAGGTTGCCTTTTAGGCCGTGATACAACAAAAACACATTGGTTCCTTTCGAAAGCATATGCTTCACTCTCTAAAAAAAATGAGAGGGACATTTACCTTGGGTGGCATCTGTGAGCCCACCTCCCACATAACTTCTTCCCAACAAATGCAAATTTCGGGGCATTCTCAGTGTCCAATCATCTTCTACCTTTAGATCACGATAGGCAGACGTGCCTATCTGACTCTTCAGGTTTAAGAATATTGAACAGGGGCAGCTGTCATACCCCAAAATTTTCCCTCCGCATTTCAGCTCCAATAACTCAAGGTTCAAAAGTTTTCTCAAGTCACTCTCTCCTATTCAAAATTAGGGTTAGTATTCTATCAAAGGAGTTTTGAATCCCTGGGGCCTCAAATGGATCTCTAAGGGTCTCATATGTCTCAAAGCATCTTCATGACAAAAGGCAAGCATCAATTTCAAGGACTTCTCACTCAATGGCTCAGATGATCAACGATTAACTAGTTTGACCTAAAAGTCAACTATAGTCAAAATACAGTCAAACTGTGAGATTTTTTGTCAATATCAAGTAGGTGAGGTTATATCCATCATTTGATCAAAGGTTGATCATGATCCATTAATAAAAACTCAGAAATGAACAAATTTAAAAGGTTCAAATTAGGGTTTTTATAGGAAAAGTCAACTCAACTTTGATTGGTCATAACTTTTACATGGAGCATCAAAAATTTCCCAACCAAAGCCTATCTTGAAGGAAATTTGATTCTTCACAACTTTGTCTCTCACAAGCCAAGGCTAGAAATGCTTCATTCAAGAGATATGATCCAATAGATTATGGGTCCTTTTAAAGTCAACAAAAACACCTTTTGGGTCAAAGCTCATAACTCGAGCATGGGAGCTTCAATTTAGACAAAACAAAAAGGATCATTTAGAGGACACTCCGAGCTTTCTAAAATGATAAAGAACATCTTCATATGCCCAAGATTGAGAGAAATACGCGTGGTTGAAGTTGAGCAATTTACAAGTGATACATGAAACCCTAATTGACCAAAACTTGGATTTTTGGTTAATGGGCCTAGAATTTTGATTCCAAACATATCCGTTGGCCTTTTAAATCATCTCTAATTAATTATTTTATTTTTATAATATTTATTTCATTTATTCAAATTTTAATTCATTTAAATGAAAATAAATCATATAAAATATGAAATAATAGGTTTTAATCAAAGATTCAATTACCAATCAAATCAAATCATCCAATCATCATAATATTGATCAAAATTTTGTGGAAGAGGATTGGAAATAGAAAAGAACCAAAATAGAAAGTTTAGGTGCAAAATTCAATCAAATTCTTAATCATCAAAGTGTAATATTTGGTTGGATTTTTCTTCACACTTGCAACCCTAAAATCTATCATATATATAGTTGATATTGTGGCAGCCATGAGGGAGTTTATAGGGGGACGAAAAATTGGGGAGGAAACTAGGGTTTCAAAGGAAGAAAAATATTCAAGGAAGGTGAACACTTGGATCACGAATTAGAGACACCTTCAAGTCTTTCTAATCGTCCCAGTCAAGTTCTAAGGTAAGGGAAGGTAAGTCTGCATCGCCCTTATGCTCTCATGATGCCCATAACGTGCATATCAATTTCCCATGTTCATGCATTGTTTTAAATTTTCGTATCTCATAATCTATCGTGTTTCACTCCTATTTCGTGATTTGTTTGAGTTTGTGGAGCGATTTGGGAAAGTTCAGAACCATCATGCGTGAGGTTTGAGGTCGGAACCAAGATCTGCCATGGTTAGGGCAACATCATGACCAAGCTTCGAAACCCAGTGATGCAGGCCGTTTCGGCCAAAACTAACGCGCTTATTGAACTCGCAGCACTTGATTTGGTTAACTTGGGCTGTTTGTTCGGGCGTTTTGCTTCATTTTGCAGGTTTGGATGTTGTTTGCACGTCGGAGAGGGTGATCGGAGCACTGTTCTGGCGACGGCAGGGCATCTCAGGGTTTTGGATTTGCAGGCATGGCGTGTTGGCGAAGCTTCATTGGCCAGTCAGAAAGTCAACTGACTCTCTCTCCATTTGATTCGCGAGTCAACCAAGCCAGCCCACTTGCTCTCTTCTTGATTGGCCGTTCCAAGAACCACTGGGTCCCACACGCTGGTTTTGTTTGACCTTCTACTAATGACGTTTATTTTTATATTTATTGTTTGTGTCTCCTTTTACTAACAGCGTAGAAGACTAGCACAGTTGGTCAAAGGCTGTTGGTGTGGGGTGAAGTTTCCTGGGTTCGATCCCCATGGTATGCTATTTTCTTTTGCAATATATTTGAACATGGATCTTATGCTTCGCTGCCTGATGGTCCACAATGCATCCTCGCCTTACCACCATCAGATGTCCTAGAACCCAGATCTAACGTACACAAGGCTAAGGTTTCTTATGCACCTTCACAAGAGTTTCTTATGCACCTTCACAAGGGAGCCACATAGGATTATAACCAGGTTCTATGTAATTTTTATTTTTGTTTATTTGTTTTATTTATTTTATTATTTAGATTAAATGATAGTTATTTATATTTAATTTAATTCATTTATAAAATTAGGATTAGAATAATAAAACTAGGATTAGGATTATAATGTGTACCGATTATTTTCCCGATTATTTCCTCGATTAATTCAATTTAATTAATTTTAATTAATATTTAATTATCACAAAAACCCTAGAACAGTGATATAAGATATTAGGGTTTGCCCAATCCCATTAGTTTTTTTAGCCGAAATCTTAGGATTTAATTTATTATTCGTTTCGACCATATTAATCGGTCGCGATGGGTAATAATCGATAATTTAATTATCAATTAAATTAATATAATTCAAATACATATTATTTGGCTAAAGGGTTTCAACCATCTTATTGGTTGCAATGATTAGCCTATTTTTTCTCCAAAATTTGTTATTATTTATAATCGAATCTATCGACTATGAGGGATGCCGATGGAGTTTAAATAATTAATTCTATAAAACATATTCATTTGCTATTCGTGGTAGTCGAATCTATCGATTATAGTGGTTAGCAATCCTCCCTTCAATCTGTTAGCTGTGGTAATCAAACCTATTGATTATCGCAACTAACGGTGACATATCAAATCAGGGTTGTACGCCCAAACACTTAAAACACATCAAACCACAAACTACGGATTTTCATCCTTTTCAATCAGGCAACTCAAAATGCCTTTCAAATCACAATTTCAAAAACTACGATAGGCCATTCAAAAAGCCTTCAAACCATTCAAATCAAATTCTAAGGCGTACAACCCTGTCCCCGAACTATGTAGGCTCTGATCCTCCATAAGGAGGTACGTAGGCACTTGGCAACAAGGCGAGTCCCCTCCCCCATAAATCTCATTTTGTCCCGGTTTTATTTCTTTGAATTACAAACCTTTAATTATGATAATTATTTGCCTTAACTCTATTAACTGTCTGTCATCTTTCTTTATATTAGCCCTAAACCTTAGCTTTATAATGCAAACCTTAGGAAAGGGTTGAGGGTGCCTAACACCTTCCCTCGACCTGAATATAGTATCTTACCCTGATCTCTTAACTGCGCGAGGTTTCCTATTCGCCTTGGTAGAATAGGTGGCGACTCTAAATAATCTAATTTTTAGGGCAAGTTGCTACAGTTGGTTTGAGCTCTTAGAGCGATTTCACCGGGAAACCATACTCTATGTCCTAACCTAAACTAGGGACATTCTTTGCACGAAGCCCAATAGGAGGCTATGGGGAACCTAGTGTTGTACTAAGTTGAACAAGTATATATAGCATGATCACAAATATGAACAAGTACGAACAAATATGAACAAGTACATGAACAAATATGAACAAGTATGAACAGTTATATATGACAAGGTGTGTGTGTACAATGGAGTTTATGAAGGAAATATACCCGCAAGGATGATCAGTTTATGTACACGGGGCTCGGGACTTATACTCGGGGAGAGGCCCATTGAGTTTATTCATGGCTATGTAAACAAATATTTACAAAAGGGCTTGGGACTTATACCTTAAAGGAGGCCCATGTTTTATTTTATAAAACAAGGTTGATTGTTTTGTTAAAAACGCGAGGTTTCGTCGTTTGAAAAGCTATGAAAGTTTTGTTTTGAAAGAAGTTTTCTGTTTAAAGAAAAACTGTACAAAGAAAAGGAATGGGACTTATACTCTCTAATATTCGAGAGGCCCAGTTGTTTTGAAAATCAATTGATCAATCCAAAAAGATTTGATCAAGAGTTTTTTTGAAAAGAAAACCAAAAAGAAATGGTTTATTGTTTTGAAAACTTTGATCGTTTGTTTAAAACAGTTTGAATTTTGACAAAAAAGTCAACTTAATTAAGATAAAGACAAAGCTTATGCCTAATTAAGACCTAAGTAATTGGGGTTTGATCACAAAATATTTACAAATGATTAAGTTTTGAAAATCAAGTAAAAAAAAACTATTTTTAAAGTATTAAAAACATTTAAAACAAGTCATTTTAAACTTAATAAAAACACATCAAATAATTATTTTTTTTGTGATTTTTTTGGATATTCATAAAATATATATGTTAAATGACAAGTGTACAAAAAATGAAGTGAAAACGAATTAATTTGATTATTTAATTAATTAAGTGAAGTTGTTAAGAAAAAAGATAAGAAAAGTGGCAAAAAAATTGGATTTTGGTCTCACAAGGGTTTGAACTCACGCCCTCACGCTCACCAACCAAAACATGAACCAATTGCGCCACGCTTGTGGCTTGTTAATAACACGCGCCCAATTAGTTATATTTTCAATCAATTTTCAAAATTCTGAAACAGAAATGGCGCCAAGAACACAAACCCTACCAAAGATTTGAAAATTCGTGAAACTAAACCAAATTGATCGAGTAGATAGTCTACTTCACTCGGTTTTTCACAAGGAATATGATGATGATCTTTAATTTCATTTATTTTCACTCTAGGGCTATCAATTTTCTGATGAACATGAAGAACCCTAATTCTAAAATTCAAACTGAAATCGTGTATGATCATGATATGATGCAATTGATTGAGGGTTATTATTCAGTGATGGTGCAGAAACAATATGGCAAAGCATTATTTCATTTATGATGCATGGTTCATGGAGTTTGAAGTTCAAGAGCACTTACCTTAAAAATGGCAAAACTGATAATCGAATTCTGCAAATGAGAAGTTCCAGTTGTTGTTTGATGATCTGGACAGCTTCAATGGACCTTATGGAAGGTGTCTGGATGCTTGGAACAATTTGAATTCACCTGAGCAAAGCCATGGAACCCGATCTGCAGAGCCTTGGAGTATGAATCGAATTTTAAGATTTTGAGGTTACAGGTCATATGTGAGTGTTTGGATAGTTCATATGTGATATATATGAGGTGTTGGAAGTGTTAGCTTGGACATAATTAGCCTGGTGTGGATTTTGGCATGATAAGGTTCACTTTATGTTCATATGGAAGTGAGGTAGTGATTTTGAGTTTTAGGGTGTTTTGGGGTGTGCGAATGGATCAAACACATCCCATATGATGTTTATGGAATGTTAGAACCATCACTTTGGCCATAACTTCAAGGGTTTGGAGGTTGAGTTTTCTACCTCTTTGAAAACTATGAAACTTGCAATTCAAGAAAGAAAGAGAAAACCTATGCTTTGTGAGGTTTTAGTGTGAGAATGAATGTGATTTGAACCTCTATTTATAGGCCAAAAGTTCTGAACTCAAGACTATACAAGTTGATCTTTCTTTGGTGATTTGGCATTAAGAGATAAAATGGAATCTTTTACATTAAATGCTTAAGGTTAAAATGGCTAACCATGGTTAAAATCTTCCAAGCTTCTTATCTCTTTCTATTCTGATCACAAACCAGAAATATCTTCCAATTATTGCTTGTTTATGTCATTGCTTGCATCATAAGGTAAAATAGTTCATAACTTTGTGAAAAATGACTTGAAATTTCAAGTGAAATGATCACTAATGGCAAAATTCAAAACCATAGCTATGCTCCATATTTTTTCATGCTCTTGGAAATTTTGGAAAGATCTTATTATGTACTTCAAAACCCTAGTTGAAAGTTTCTTCAAGATCTTTAAGGAAATGGGTGAAAAAGATCCACGAACTTTGAAGAAAATGAGGTTTTAAGTGAATTTTTCAAAAGATACCAACTTTGAAGCTCCATATCTCTTAAATGGTTAATCTTATGGAAACAAATTATATGTGACAAAGTTGTTCATTGGATCAAAATCTACAACTTTCATGTTGGAAGTTTTTTTCAGTTTGTAGGTGAAATTTTGAGATATTCCCTTCCAAAGTTTGAAAAAAAACCATTGAAAACACTTAGAAATTTTTCTAAGTATGAAAAGTCAAACTTTTGACTTTTTGATTCTTGATTGATTTTCTTGATTTTCCTTGATAAAATGACTTCAAATATCATATATTGATGATTTAAAACTTCAAAAGTCATGGTTGACCAAAATTTCCAAAAAGTCAATGGTGATCTTGTACAGTTGACTTTTTCAGGTGAATCGCGTTTCTGGAGATTTCAAATGAACCAAGCTATCCTCACCAAATGAATGGTATGAAAGGATTACATTGAGTTATTGGAGTACCTTGAGCCATGGGTTAAGTTGTGGCTCCATGTCCTGATTAAAAAGTTAGTTGTTCAGATGAATTAGGTCAAAAACCCTAATTATCGACCAGATGAAATTGATGACTGTGGATCTTGAATTGAGATACAATTTCCATTGGATATTGTCATAGGGGTTATTTAAAGATGATTGAACACTTTGATTGATGCCCTGGAGATTTTTAGGGTTTCCCAAATGTGATCCCTGATTTCAGTCCCTGATAGTCCAAAACCCTAGCCTGATGACTTGAAATTTCACTGTTGATCAAACCTTGTGTGGGAAATGTCTTGAGCCAATAGATTAGGTCAAGATGATGCATTTGAGGTCTTGAGGTCATGTCCCAATCCATTAGATCAAATCCTGAGCAAAAGTCAGGAGTATGCTGTCTTCAGTCAAAACCCTAATTTGGTTGATTCAAGGCCTTTGAGCTTGTTGAAATGAATCTTTGAGGACCAAATGTTGATTGTTGATGAAGATAGTTCATTTGAGATGAAGGGAGAACAAAACCCTAATTGATTGTTACTTGTACTGATGAGTGATTTCTTGATTAAACCTTGCTGAGTCACAAGTAGCAAACACAAGCTATGCAATTTGTTAGAGATGCAAATGATGCTTATGCAGATGATATGAGGTGGTATCTTAGGTCAAAAATTGGGGTATGACA